>NW_006922785.1:219336-222422 GCF_000298275.1 Orycteropus afer afer
CAAGGCTCAGGGGTCCAAGATTATCTTCTGTGTCTGTGTTAATTGGTTTACCTTTTCTTTGTTGAAGAGCGTCTGTGCAGTCCTTGTGCCTAGTCTGCCATCTTGCTGGAACTCTAGAGGCTCTTCTTGACTCAGCTGCTGGTTCTTGAGGATCACAAGCCCAAGGTTAACAAACAATAAGGCACAGTCCCTATATTAGCAAACCACACAGCAGGCCATTAATTCAAGTTCATTAAAAGTCCCAAGATCGGCAGAGAATGGCAGGCTGCTGAACAATGACTTGGCTACGTGCAGCGTTCAAGCAATCTCTTCCACCCTGTTGGTCAGGTAGCTGTCTTCTGAATCTCCTGGCATAGCCGAATGAGTGCCTCCAGTGTGACTTCCATTTGTTGAAACATCTTAATGGGTATCCCATCAATACCTGGAGCCTTGTTTTTCACCACTTCCTTTGTGCACCTTTGACTTCTTCCTTCAATATGATTGGTTCTTGATCATATGCCACCTCCTGAAATGGATGAACATTGACCAATTCTTTTCAGTACAGTGACTCTTTGTATTCCTTCCATCTTCTTTTGATGTTTCCTGCATCATTCAGTATATTGCCCTTAGAATCTTTCAATATTACAACTCAAGGCTTCAATTTTTTCTTCAGTTCTTTCAGCTTGAATATATTTTTCCCTTTTAGCTTTCCAATGTCTTTGCACATTTCATTATAATAATTGACTTTGTCTTCTTGTGCTGCCCTTTGAAATCTTCTGTTAAACTCTATTATCTTGTTATTTCTTCCATTTGCTTTAGCCACTCTTTGTTCAAGGGTAAGTTTCAGAGTCTCTTCTGTCATCCATTTTGGTCTTTCCTTCCTTTTTTGCCTTTATAATGACTTTTTGCTTTCTTCATGGATGATGTTCTCACTGTCATTCCACAATTCTGTTTTTTGGTCGTTGGTGTTCAATGCGTCAAATCTATTCTTTACGTGGTCTCTAAATTCATGAGGGATATATTCAAGGTCATATTTTGGCTCTCATGGACTTGTTTTAATTGTCTTCAACTTCAAGTTGAACTTGCTTATGAGCAGTTGATGGTCTGTTGCACAATCAGCTCCTGGTCTTGTTTTGGCTGAGATGCTGAGCTTTTCCATTGCCTATTGGATGTAGTCGATCTGATTCCTGTGTTCTCCATCTGGCAAAGTCCACATGTATAGCTGCCTTTTGTGGTGTTGAGAAAAGGTATTTGCAGTGAATAAGTCATTATTGTTGTTGTTATGTGCCATTGAGTCAGACCTGACACATAGCGACTCCTCCTTATGTTTCTGAGTCTTGCAAAATTCTATCATGCGATCTCCAGTGTTATTTCTGTCACCAAGACCATATTTTCCAACTACCAGTGATTCTTCTTTGTTTCCAACTTTTACATTCCAATCACCAGTGATAATCAGCACATCTTGATTGCATGGGTCAATTTCAGACTGTAGAAGTTGGTAAAAATCTTCATTTTCCTCATCTTTGGCTTTGGTTGTTGGTGCATAAATTTGAATAATAGTAGTACTGACTGGCCTTCCTTGTAAGTGTATGGATATTATCCTATCACTGACAGCATTGTACTTTAGGATAGACCTTGAAATATTCTTTGTGATGATGAATGCCACACCGTTCCTCTTCAATTTGTCATTCTTGTATGGTAGATCATATGGTTGTCTTATTCAAAATGGCCAAAACCAGTCCATTCCAGCTCACTAATACCTAGGATATCAATCTGTATGCATTCCATTTCATTTTTTGACAACTTCCAATTTTTCTAGACTCATACTTTGTACATCCCATGCTCTGATTATTAATGGTTGTTGGCAGCTGTTTCTTCTCAGTTTTAGTTGTGCCACCTCAGCATAGGGAGGTCCTGAAAGCTCTATTTTTTCTATATCATTAAGGTTAGGTCTACTCTTATGAGGCATCTCTTTCCCAGTCATATTGTGAGTGACTTCTGACCTGAGGAGCTCATCTTCTGTCACTATGCTGGACAATGTTTCAGTGCTATTCGTAAAGTTCTCCAGTAATATATCAGATAGTGTTTCACTGCTATTCATAAGGTTTTCACTCGCCAGTTATTTGAGAGGTGGATGACCTCTTTCTTCTTCCTAGTCTGTCTCAGTCTGGAAGCTCTGCTGAAACTCGTCCACCATAGGTGACGTTGCTGGTGTTTGAAACACTGGTTGCACAGTCTCCAGCCTCACAGCAACACTCAAGCCACCACATTATGACAAACTAACAGACAAGTTCATCTCCATTAGCTTCCTCCCTGGGGGCTCTTCCTTTTATCTGTTCCGATACCATTGGGTCTGACTGCTGCTTCTTGCCTTGGGGCTCTCCCTCTTACCTGTTCTGGCCATTGACCCTGGCTGCCCTGTAAAGATTTACCACCTCAGAAACCCAAAGGGGATTGCGATGAGTTGGAATTGACTCAATGGCAGTGAGTATTTTATGTATCTTTTAAGGATACATATAAAATTCTTAGCATTATGCCTGACATGATAGATTTACAATAAATGTTAGTTATCGTTATTATTATTATACTTGAAGTAAATGAGAGACAGAAAATGGGATCTGGGGTAGAATGTAACACACTGTTATGTATATGAAAGGAATTTGCTACCTTTCTGGTGTAGGTTGGCAGGGATGTACTTTATTTAAAATGAGTTATCATTTGTATGTACTTGCAGCTAGTTAATTGTAACAAAATTATAACTAGATTATTTGGGGAGACCTCAGAATTTTTCAGTGGGTTAAAATTTTGCTGCAATTTTTTCTCTGTCTTCACTTAACACTCACTTTCCTAGTCATAGTCTCAAGGGTCTGACCCCATAACCCTCTCTTCATTTCAATATGCTTATTATTATTATTATTGTGACTTGGGTGAAGATTTACAGAGCAAATTCACTTTCCATACAACAGTTTACATATACTTTGTCTCATGACATTGACCACAGTTTACACAATGCAACAGCTTCCCTCCCACTTCCTCCCCATAGTTACCTCTTCCCAGTATCCATCCCTCCATGGACTCCTGCCCCCTAAGCTGTCTCCCTGTGCATA
>NW_006922786.1:0-996 GCF_000298275.1 Orycteropus afer afer
TTTTTTTTTTTTTTAAAAAGCAAGCATGCAAACAACCTAAATGCCCATCAATGAATGAATGGATAACCAAATTATGGTACCTTCACAAATGGAATATTACACTACATTAAAGAACAATGAGGGATACCTGAATCATGTCACAACATGGATGAGCCTGGAGGACATTTTGCTGAGTGAAATAAGTTAACCCCAAAAGGACAAGGACTGTATGAGCACATTACTGTAAAAAGACAAAGAAGGGATTGCTTTAAAAAAAGAACTCACTTTATAGGTTACCAGGGTGGGGAGGGAAGAGGAGGGGTTGATTTTGGGCTATTTGGGGCCCACACACTGACATGGGTAAGGGGAAGGATGTATGGAAAGGGTTTGTGATCACCATAACAGTCAGAAAAGGGAGGACACCGAATTGTGCTCATGTGAGATAGACGACGGATGTTAATACCAACAGTGTGTCCACAATACTACATTACCATTAACACCAAACACCAGGTTACAGAGTAACACATAAACAAACATCTGAGAGAATCAGATGGGGATCAGTGAACAGGAGTATACTCCACAAGGATAGATTCAGCTGAGGCTAATTTTACACAGACACCAGTGATACAAATTACCCACAACCCTTATCAAAACAACAGAAGACAGACATAGAGTAAGCCCTCACAGACACCCAGACACTATAAGAGAGAAATCCAATGGATCTACCAACTCAAAACTATAGTACTGGAGGACACCAGACTCCATTGGCACAACAAAATACATAAAAGGTTTATTCTTAATCCTACATTGATGAGTAGTGACTGGGATCTTAAAAGCTTTCAAGAGTCCATCTAAGATGCAGCTAATGGTCTCCTATCATTGGGATCGAAGAAGAGTGCAAAAAAACAAGGGCATTTGGAAGCAATCAGCCGGAGGACATGATGGCCCTCGAGACCAGAAAAACTAGATAGTGCCTGGATACCAATGCCAACCACTCAGGAAAGGATCAAATCTGGA
>NW_006922786.1:2646-3553 GCF_000298275.1 Orycteropus afer afer
AGAATACTTTCAGAATTCTTCAACACCATAAGTTAAAAGCATTAACTCTTCTTCATCTTCCTTATTCGTTGTCCAGCTTTCACATGCATACGAGGGGACTGAAAATATCATGGCTCGGGTTAACTCACCTTAGTCTTCAAAGTGACATCTTTGTTCTTCAGCACTTTAAAGAAGTCTTTTAAAGCAGATTTGTCCGGTGCAATACAACATCTGATTTGCTGACTGCTCCTTTCCTGGGTGTTGACTGTGGACCTGAGTACTATAAGATTTTTGAAAACTTCATTTTTTCTCCATTTATCATGACACTGCATGTTGCTCCAGTTGTGAGGATTTTCATTTTCTTTAGTTAAAGTGTAATCAATACTGCAGACTGTAGTCTTTAATCTTCCTCAGTCAGAGCTTCAAGCCCTCTTCACCTTCAGCAAGCAAGATTGTGTTGTGTGCCTATAGCAGATTGTTGATGTGTCTTCCTCCAATCCTGATGCTGAGTTCTTCTTCACATAGTCTATTCTCTTGAATTATTTGCTCAGCATACAGATTGAATAAGTATGGTGAAAGGATACAACTCTGACGCACACCCTTCCTGATTTTTAAACCATGTAACATCACCTTGTTCTATTTGAAAGATAGCCTCCTGGTCTTTGTATAGGTTCTTCCTGAGAACAATTAAGTGTCCTGGAACTCCCATTCTTTCCAATGTTGTCTATTATCTGTTATGATCCACACCATTGAATACCTTTGCATAGTCAATAAAACCCAAGTAACTATCTTTCTGGTATTCCTTGCTTTCAGCCAAGATCCATCTCACATCAGCAATGATTGTCTGTTGTTCCATGTTCTCTTCTGAATCCAGCTTGGATTTACGGCAGTTCCTGTCAATATACTGCTGCAACCATTTTTGAATTAT
>NW_006922786.1:16665-18504 GCF_000298275.1 Orycteropus afer afer
GCATGGTCAATTTGAGACTGCAGAAGTTGGTAAAAATCTTCATTTTCCAGATCTTTGGCTTCATTAGTTAGTGCATAAATTTGAATAACAGTCATATTAACTTGTCTTCCTTGTAGGTGTATAGATATATTTTCATATCTGACAGCACTGAATATCAAGATAGAACTTGAAACATTTTTTTGTGATAATGAATGTGACACCATTCCTCTTCAATTTGTAATTACCCACAGAGTAGATATTATGATTATCTTATTCAAAATGGCCAAAACTAGTCCATTTCAGCTCACTAATGCATAGGATATTGATCTTTATAGGTTCCATTTCATTTGTGTCAACTTCCAATTTTCCTAGATTCATACTTCATGCATTCCGTGTTCTGATGATTAATGGATGTTTGAAGCTGTTCTCTCCCATTTTGAAGTCATGCCACATCAGTAAATGGAGGTCCCTAAAGCATTACTCCATCCGCATCATTAAGGTTAACTCTACTCTGAGGAGGTAGTTTTTTCCAAGTTGTATTTTGAGTGCCTTCTGATTTGAGGTGTTCATCTTACAACAATATATCAGACGATGTTTCAAGGTTATTCATGGAGTTTTCCAGTATTATATCAGGCAGTGTTTCACTGCTATTCATAAGATTTTCACTGGCCAGTTCTTTGCAAACTGGATGGCCCCTTTCTTCTTCAAAGTCTGTCTTAGTCTGGAAGCTCTGCTGAAACCTGTCCACCACAGGTGACCCTTCTGGTATTTGAAACACTGGTATAGCCAGTGTCAGGCCTACAGCTTCACAGCAATGAGCAAGCCACCACAGTATGATAAACAGTAGCTGCAGCATCTAACAATTTTCTGTTGATCTAATAGTTAAGCACAGATTATATAGGAAGGGTCTGATGAACAAATATCTTAAGTGTCTTATGCTTGTCTTCACCTAACATTTTTCTGGTTCGCTTTTGTATATCAGAATAAGGAAAAGTAAAATTTGAGTTATATATCAAGATGTACATATCTTAAGTATTTACCAGCTTTAATTACCTGCAGTAATTTAAAGCTCTAATCTGGTTTTCTCTGCCAGAGATCCAAGGAGCACAAGAAGCCTGAGGGATTCAATTCAATAGGACTAAAGTCAATTCCATCGACTAAATAGTGTTTAAGCGCTACTGTAATAGATATAGACAAGGAGAACCTGAAGCAGAATTCTCGGCTTCAAGGAGCTGATATTCTTTTGGGAGAAAAAAAAGTAAAAGTTATAAGCAGGGATGTAATTTGATTATAATAAACAGTATAAAATATAATGATAATTCATTTTACCAATTTATTAAATTCAAAGTTGAATGAAGAGAAATCAGTGTAAATGAGGTAACTAACTGCTATTTGTAGCCAGGAAGAACCAAAGAAACAAATTTACCTTACAGTTTCTATAGCCAAGATTTCTGGTAATATATTCTCTTGTAGCTGCCTTTATAAACTAAAAGGCACTCTATTGCAACATCCATAAAATTGACTTTAATCTGCTGATCGTAAGCATTCAATTAGATGAGACTCATGTAACATTGCCACTGAGTGCTCTCTGGTAATATTCATTATGTTGCTGTTTGGAATGTTTTTTCCTTTCTAAGTCAATATGACATTTAAAAGTTAATGCACTCTTTCTCATCATACCAGATATCTAAAAGGGAATGAAATAATTGGTATACGACAAAGAAAGCAATGTATTTAAGATCAATGAAAATATATTCTCTCAAAAGTTATTTTTTTCTGAAGATGAAGACTTTCAGCACAATGTTCATTATTTAAATTATTACAATTTAGGTTAATGCTATAGTAGCCAACTCAGTAATG
>NW_006922786.1:20624-21625 GCF_000298275.1 Orycteropus afer afer
AGAGTGAACCAATATGCCATATAATCAATCCTATTGTAAGGGGAGATTGAATTGTGTCCTCATCTGTACTTCTGATACATTTGCACAATTTATCTACTTGTCTACTTTTATGCATCACTATTGACACTAACCTGGTATTAACTCCTCACTATGGCAACAGCCTACTCATGACTCTCCATCCAATCTTCCCTGCAATTACCTTCTCAACAAAATATCTAAGATAATGCCATTAAAATTTAAGTCAATTACATCACTGCTGTGCAGGAAAAAAAAAAAACACTCCAATGGTTCTCCTTCACCTTGCAAAACACATGACATGCCCACTCCCCAACCAGTTCATTTCTACATGTTCCTTCTACTCAAAAGCTCTTCTCGTAGATATCCACTCAGCTGGATTCTCCTTTGTTTCCTGTCTTTCTTCCAAAACACCCCTGACGTTTCCTGTATTCCATACCTTCTTGATGTTTCTTCTTATAACTTATTATTCAAGAAGTCACTTTGAAGACAAGGTGAGCCCTACCCAAGCCATCATTCTCTCAAAAGCCTCAACTGCATGTGAAAGCTGGACAATGACTAAGGAAGACTGCAGAAGAATTGATGCATTTGAAATATGTTGTTGCCAAAGAATAAGGTGTATGTCATAGATGGCCAAGAGAATGAACAAGTCTGTCTAGGAGGAAGTACAGACAGAATATTCCTTAGAAAAGAATGGTCAGATTGTCTCCCATATTTTGGTCAGGATATCAGGTGGGACCACCCACTAGAGAAGGATATTATGCATGATAAAGGGAAGGGTCAGCAAAAAAATAAAAATAAGACTCTCAAAGAGATATATGGGCACAGTGGTTGCAACAATGGGCTCAAACAGAGCAACAACTGTGAGGAAGAGGCAGGGTTGGGCAGCGTTTCATTCTCTTGAACATGGGGTCATTATGAGTGGAAGCTGACTTAACCCCATCTAACAACAACCGATAGATAGATAGATAGATAGATAGATAGAT
>NW_006922786.1:21880-27382 GCF_000298275.1 Orycteropus afer afer
TTTTTTTTTTCCTGCTCATAATCTGTCTCCCTGCTATGATCTCACAAAGTTAGGAATTTTGATCTTCTCTTTTGCATCCACATTGTTTCAAATAGAATCTTACACATAAGAGATTTTTAATCAACAGTTGTAATGAACAAATGAATTGTACATTGATGTAAACATGTAACTACCATTACTTATTTTATGTAGTTATTCCCAAGCATTTATATATGGAAGCAAGTATTTTAAAATTATAATTACTATTATGTTTTTCTTCATTTATATTATTGTTAGGTTATTATTTTTAACTTTAAATTTTGTGTAGATTCCACTTTGTAATTCATGTTCTTTGTGGTTTTCCAAGGGTATGAATTTTATAACATGATAGATTAAAATATTTGTTATAAAAAAAGTAGTTTGGAGATCAAAACAATTGAATGCCTCTTCTCAAATAAAGTAATGCATTCTAAGTACCCTGGCATTTATATCTACATAACATTAGGAGCTCTGGTAGCATAGTGCCTAAGGAACTTGACTATTAACCAGAAGGCTGGAGGTTCAAACCTACCAGGCACTCCTGAGAAGGAAGGCTGGGCAATCTACTTCTGTAGTGATACCTCCTCAGAAACCCAAGAAGGGGTCACTATGAGTCGGTGCCAACTCAACGGCACATAACAACAATAACAACAATTTATTAGCATTGACCTGCAAGAAACCTGTTTATATTTTTCCTTTCTTATTAAGACCATTTAAAAATTAATGCAAAAGTACTTAAAAATGAAATTGATGGTGCACTAGTGTTCTCCTTCAGTGTTACTCAGTGTTATTCCTTCAGTGTTATTTCCTGTACCATCATCACAATTGTTGCTACGCTTTATCCCATTGTTGCAGCCACAGTGTCAAGCCATTTAATTGAGGGTATTACCCTTTTTTTTGACACTCTACTTTACCCAGCATGATATCCTTCTCCAGGGATCAGTCCCCCTATAACATGACCAAAATACAAGAGATGAAGTCTAGCCATTCTTGCTTCTAAGAAACATCCTAGCTGTACTTCTTCCAAGACAGATTTGTTCATGTTCCTGGTTGTTGTTGTTGTTGTGTTGTTGTTGTTGTTATGTGCCATCGAGTCGGCACTACTTATTCTACTATGACCCATAGTGACCCTGTGTACAACATAATGAAACACTGCCAGGTCCTGCACCATCCTCACAATCCTTGCTAAGCTATCCTTCTCCAGGGAATGGTTCCTCTGACAACATGACTAAAAGTAAGTGATACAAAGTCTGACCATTCCTGTTTCCAAGGAGCATTCTGGCTGCACTTCCTCTAAGACAGATTTGTTTGTTCTTCTGGTAGCCCATGGTATTTTCAGCACTCTCCACCAACACAATTCAGAGGTATCCACTCTCCTTTGATCTTCCATATTCCTTGTCCATCTTTCACATGCATATGAGGCAACTGAAAATACCATGCCTGGGTCAAGTGCATCTTCAAAGTTATGTCTTTGCTTCTTAATACTTTAAAAAGGTCTTTTGTATCAGATTTGCCCAGTGCAATATGACGACTGATTTCTTGACTATTGCTTCCATGATGAAATCCCTGACAACTTCAATCTTTTCTCCATCTATCATGATGTTGCCTACTGGTTCAGTTGTAAGGATTTTTGTTCTATTTATGTTAAGGTATAATCCATATTGTAGACTGTAGTCTTTGATCTTCATCAATCTGTGTTTCAAATGCTCTGCACTTTCAGCAAGCAAGGTTGTGTCATATGCATATCTCAGGTTGTTAAGGTTCTTCCTCTAATCCTGATGCCACGTTCTTCTTCATATAGTCCAACTTCTCAGATTATGTGTTCAGCACACAGATTGAATAAGCATGTGAAAGGATCCAACCATGATGGACACCCTTCCTGATTTTAAACCATGGAGTATCCCCTTGTTTTGTTCGAACCAGAGCTTCTTGGCCTATGTACAGTTTCCCCATGAGCACAGGTAAGTATTCTGGAATTCCCATTCTTCACAATGCTATCCATGATTTGTTATGGTTCACACAGTCAAATGATTTTTCAAAGTCAATAAAACACAGGTAAATATTTTTCTGGTATTCTTTGCTTTCAGCTAAGATCCATTCTCCTGGTAATCCAGAATATTTTCAATGTTCTTCATCAACACATTTCAAATGCATGAGTTCTTCTGAGGCCTTCCTTATTCATTACCCAGCTTTCACATGCATATGAGGATACTGAAAAACCATGGTTTGAGTCAGATGCTCCTTAGATTTCAAAGTGATCTATTTGCTAAAGATGTGTTTTGCAGCAGATTTGATCATATTTGTTTAATAAAGGTATAAGTTACAGTCAAGAAATCATGGATTGAGTTTGGTATTATCCTGGTAATTGGTAAATCAGCAACTGCAACTGTAAGTTTACACTGGGGCATTTGGTGTCTGGGTCTGAGACTGGTCCCCAGGTAGTCAATCTGTGCCCACCTACTCCATTATGGAGATGGTTGAAGTTCTGGGCAAAGGGCTGTAACATAACCTAAGCACATGCTGATCTCACATGTGGTAGGGGCTACTGCCCACATGTGCTTGGTTCCCACAGCGCTGGTCCCACATGAAGCTGGGTAGTAAGATGGTTTATACGTGGGTTTGCACCACTCTGGGCCCATGGAGCCCAGAGCTGCTTGTCAGATCTGTCTTAGACCCATCTCACAGTGAGGGACACAAAATTCCTCTGTGCCCGCAGCTCTCAGATCTGTCCTGTGGTATTTGCACCAGTCGGAGATTAAAATGGCTAAGTGCAGTGGGTGGCCAGCCAGACTGCAGGACAGAATTCACATGCTTCTGTTGTTCTGGTCTTGCATGTCTGACTGACTTCTCTGGCCCAATGTGCACAGACCTGAATACTTCCTTGGCTGAGTCTGGCTGCCCTGGTGAGAGTTGTATCCAGGGAAAAAGAGCTATTTCTTCCTGCATAGAGAAAATGGCTTGCAGAACAGAGAATAAATCCTGCCAAGAGAGGGGCTGCTTTAGAAACTCAAGGGTGCGCTAATGAGAGTCAGCTGCTGGGAACCAAACCTCCTCCCCATCAATAGGCATCAAAAAAATAACATTAAATCTATTGTATGGGGAAAAAAAAATTAAACAGAAATCAGCAACATGTAAAAAAAATTGGTATATTTCGCTTATGAAAATAATAAAACTATTTAAAGTGAAAGTCATTCTTATACATCAGTCTTTTTTAACTTAAAAAAATTCCCAGCAGCTTAATCCTAATTTTAAGGAGATCATTTCAATACAATTATAATATTACCTATAATGTTAAAATACCAAACTTTAATATTTTGGGGAAGAGGTAAGTAGATAAGGGTATCTGTAAAATTTCCTTCATTTTTTGCTCTAATTTCAACTACCTAATGATAAATTTCATCAAGAACCCATGGTATAATTATTTAAGAGTTATTTAAAATAATTAAAATATATCTAAGATTTATGTTGTGTAAGAACTACTTGGCAAAATAATTTCAAACAATGAAAATAAGTACAAACAGTAAATTATATGAAACCAACTCACGTTTGATATTCAGAAATTAATTATTCTCATGCATATAGTATATAGATAGGAGCCTACACTGTCATTGAATTGATTCAGACTCATAGTGACCATATAGGACAGAGTAGAACTGTTGTACTGAACAGGGTAAGCTGTAAATCTTTACTGAAGCAGTCTATCACATCTTTCTTCCAGGGAGTAGGTGCTGGGTTCAATTTACAGACCTTCTGGTCAACAGTCGGATACCTTAACCAACACACCTGAGATTTTTCTATAGAGTATATATTACAAAATAGTGTTCCTTTATTATAAATACCATAAACAAACATCATCCCAGCAAACTGGATCAAAACTCAAAATTTCTTTGACACTTCCATTTGACCAATTATACCTCTTACACTGTGGGGGAAAAAAAAAAATAGATAGCTACACACACACACACATACACACACATACATACTCAATCAGCTCTGTTTTTTTTTAATTTTTTGTTGTTGTTGTTGTTACTTTTTTTTTTCCTCATTCAATGGGCTATCATACTGTTTTAAATCAACATTATTTCATGCAAAGAAGGCTACATTATCTACCAAGGAGTTTTCTTAACCTTAATATTTCCTATGCAAATAGGAAATCCTTTAAGGTGTTAGCTAAATTAATTTTCCAAAATCAATTTTACCAAGATCCTAATCAACTAAACTTTCCAAATATGTTTACTACAGGCAAGACATCATCCAAACTTTATTTTTCACACCATTATCTGGTACAAGGATCTAGTCTAAACTTATTTTATATTATTTCTGATTTATTTTACATTTTCCATGTATCTTATTTTGTGTAAGGAGCTCTGGTGGTGTAATGGTTAAGACATTTGGCTGGTAAACTAAAGGTTCATGGCTTGAACTAACAGCTACTCTGTGCAAGAAAGATGAGGCAATCTGCTTCCATAAAAGTTTACAGCCTTTGGAAACCCAACGGGGATCACTATGTGTTAGAATCGACTCAATGGTAGTGAGTTTGGTTTGGTTTTGGTTATTTTGTGTATAAACTACATCTTCAGTAATAAATATTGAAAAACGTCAACATGATTATACTTCATTAACTTTCACTCATTAGCAAATGCATGTTGTTATGTAGATAGTAGATGTTTCAGTAAATATTTCTTGGTTTATACATTTAATATCTTTGTAGAAGAGCTTTTCTTAATATGTTTATATTTTTATGGTGAACAAGAGAATATAAATTTTAGAATATAAAAATACAAAGGGAATTGTGCTTGTTGAAATTGTCATGAAATACGCACTAAGAAGGAAACAATTGTTATGAGATCATAGTTAAAGTATCTCCTGCAGTTAAATTGCTAAAATTTAATGAAATTCTGGGAGACTGAGCGAAGATGGCACCCTGCTAACGCACTGTCCAACCCCTCTACTTTAGGAACTAAAACTCCATATGAAACAGATACAAATAATGATCCTAGTACTCTAAGCATTAAAGAAGAGGATAAAGAATTAGATTGAGTGTTTACTAGATAAGGATATGGAGTGAGGCAAGTGACTTGGAAGAAAACAGAAGCCAGGATTGGCTGAAGCATTGTCATTTTAAGCCTAGAGGCGTCAGATGCAGAAGAGGAGAAGGCAACTTCATGGAATCCACATGGCCACAATGACACAGCATAAACATATCAGGAGGAATTGAAGGTAAGCAGAAGATATGCAGGAGCTGGCACAGAAATGTGCACAGAAATGGGTCATACTTACACTGGTACAAGCAGCTGCTCAGTGAGCAGAGAGCAAGAAAAAGGAAATGAAATAACTTACCACTAGTAAACACAGTTATTTGGGCTGAAGACACATATGAGAGAAAAGGCTTGTATTGAGGTGGTTGGAGAAGCTAATCGAAGGGTGGCCTTTCACTTGAGTCTCGGCAGAAGATGTGTAAACAGCTGCATGTGTCCAGAGGGG
>NW_006922786.1:28197-29785 GCF_000298275.1 Orycteropus afer afer
TGACAGACAGTGGACAACACCTGTTCATCCTAACCACAGCTGCTCTTCATGACAGAGACCTGCATCCACATTCCTACCAGTTATTCAACCAAACCGGATAGTTAGGGATTGCTCCAGCACTACAAAGCTAACAAGCAAGGAAACATGCCTTCTACATCATCAGGATATATGGAAACAAAGCAAAACCAAACCAAACAAACAAACAAACAAAAAAAAACAGAGTGAAAGAAACTACACATAACCAAGAAATGTAAACATCAAATAAAAATGGTTCGCAGAAACAGACAACTTAGTGGAAGCAAGGGAGCAAAATAAAGAACTAGACAATCTTTCTGAGGAGCACATAATAAAACTATCTGATAAGGAATTCAAAAGATTATGTGTGTGTGTGTGTGTGTGTGTATGGGAGCTCTGGTGACATAGTGCCTAAGGCATTTGACTGCTAACCAGAAGGCTGATGGTTCAAACCCACCAGCTACTCCTCGGAAGGAAAATTGTGCAATCTTCTTCCATAGAGACACTGCCTCAGAAACCCAAGAAGGGGTCACTATGAGTGGAATTGACTCAATGTCAGGGAGATTTTTATATATATTTTATATCGACAGATAATATTCCTACATACATATCTGCATGTGCTATAAATAAATGTTCATATATATAATATTGGTAACATGGGACAAAATTAAGATAACTTCTTAACTACAGCTAAGTAAGCACCTTGAGTGAGTGAATTGTTGTGCCTGTGGGATCAGGACCATGGTTGCTGGGAACATCAAGCTCAATAGTTACAACATAATATACAAAAACAGTGTTATACATCCTAACTACTATCTATTTAATGGGGTCTTAAAAGCTTTCAAGCAGCCATCTAGGATGCAACTATTGGTCTTTCCTATTCAGGGGCAAAGAAAAGTGAAAATGCATGGAAACAATTAGTCCAAAAGACTAACTGACCATGGGAACCTCAGTCTAGAAGAACTAGATTGTATCCAGCTACCAATGTCAACCACTTGGAAAGGGATCAAAATAGGAGATCTTGGATAGAGTGGGAGAAAAATGTGGAATAAAATTGAAAAACATAAAAAAGACCATTATTACTGGTCTGACAGAGAACAGTGAAATACCTAAGACTATAGTTCCTAGTCACCTTCATGTCTGGAAGTGAACTAACTCCCATGGCCTAATTCTCAACCAAAAACAGACAGACCTAGGAGCTAAACAATTACACCAGGGAGATGCACTCCTTAGAACAACCAACTACGGGGAATTAGAAGGACAGAATTTGCACAGGAAGAAACATCAGGAGGCAGGAATGGAAAGTAAAGAGGGACACTGGGAAAGGTGACCACAAGAAGAGAGTGGGAAGAGAGCTGTTATATTATGGTTATTGCAATCAATAGTACAAAACAATACATGTATGAACTACTAAAAGGAAAGCAAATCTATTTTATAAAATTATACCAAAATCACAATATAAAGTTAAAAAATAATACTTAATAAATTTTATAGTGTCAATTCTAGTTAATAACTTTTAGTTTCAAGAAATGTTTCAAGAATCGTGGGTAAGATAGCGGACTAGGCAGAAAGA
>NW_006922786.1:30936-31606 GCF_000298275.1 Orycteropus afer afer
GTTACTGTTCCTGTGTGATTACATGGCGTATTTCTCCACATGTGCTTCTAGTTTTCTTATGGTTATTCAGTTGTAATTATTGTCTAATTGTGTGGGAGACAGAAACAGTCCACATAAGACAATTACAACCACACATTCAGCAGCTTCACTTACTGAGCAAGAGCCAACAACTCCTTCTCCACCAACAGGCCAACAATAAAAAACAACCAAGAAGAGCCTGAATCACCCTTGGCTGCTGTTCACAAACAGTTAACAGAGATCTAAATACAGCAATGCCATGATGCTTCAAAGACAACAGACCATCACAGTGGTAGAAAAAAGGGAGCAGGCACAGACCCAGAACACATCCCTGTGGAATAAGCAGCATTGGAACTCTCTGAAAAGGAATTCAAAAGAATTATATTTAGGTATCTTCAAAGGATTGAGAAACATACCAAAGAATACACAGGAAAAATCTTAGAAGAATTTTGGAAGAAAATACAAGAACAAAATGACAAAATAAATGAAAAGTTAGAAGTGATTCCAAATCTACAGATAGAAATCCAGAAGATTAATACTAAATTGTCAGAAATAGATAACACATTGGAAGGGCAAAGTAGCAGAATTGATGCAATGGAAAGTTAGAAGTGATTCCAAATCTACAGATAGAAATCCAGAAGATTAATACTAA
>NW_006922786.1:41116-42917 GCF_000298275.1 Orycteropus afer afer
AGACTGAATAAGTATGGTGAAAGGATACAACCCTGACAAACTCCCTTCTCGATTTTTAAACCATGCAGCGTTCTCTCCTTCTGTTCAAATGACAGCCTCCTGGTATAAACCATGCCATGTCTTTCCTTTCTGTTTGAACAGCAGCCTCCTGGTTTATGTCCAGGTTCATCACAAGCACAATTAAGTGTTCTGGAATTCCCGTTCTTCTCAAAGCTATCCATAATTTGCTACAATCCACACTATTGAATATTTTTGAATAGTCAACAAAACACATCTTTCTGATATTCTTTGTTTTCAGCCAAGATCCATCTGACAACAGTAATGATGTTCATTGTTCAACATCCTTTTCTGAATCCAGTTTGCACTTCTGGAACTTCCCTGTCAATATACTGCTGTGACCTTTTTTTGAATTATCTTCAGCAAGATTTTACTTGTGTATGTTAATGATGGGAGCTCTGGTAGTATAATGCCTAAGGTACATGACTGCTAATCAGAAGGCTGGTGGTTCAAATCCACCAGCCATTCCTCGAAAGGAAGATGGGGCAATCTACCTCTGTAGTGATACTGCCTCGGAAACCCCAGGAGAGGTCGCTATGAGTCGGGTCGACTCAACGGCATATAACAACAACAACATGTTAATAATATTGTTTGATAATTTCCACATTGTGTGGGATCACCTTTCTTTGGAATGGGTACAAATATAGATCTCTTCCAGTCAGTTGACCAGGCAGCTGTTTTCCAAATTTCTAAGCATAGACAAGTATGTGCCTCCAGCGTGGCATCCATTTGTTGAAACAATTCAGTGGGTATTTGGTCATTTCCTGGAGCCTTGTTTTTCGCCAATTCCTTCAGTGCAGCTTTGACTTCGTCCTTTAGTACCACTGGTTCTTGATCACATGCCACCTCCTCAAATGGATGAACATCGAACAATTCTTTTTGGTACAGTGACTTTGTGCATTCCTTCTATCTTTTTCTGAAGTTTCCTGCATCATTCAGTATTTTGCCTACAGAACCTTCCAATATTGCCACCAAAGGCTTGAGTTTTTTCTTCAGTTCTTTTGGCTTGAGAAATGCTTAGCTTGTTCTTCCCTTTTGGTTTTCTAACTCCAGGTCTTTGCACATTTCATTGTAATAATTCACTTTGTCTTCTCAAGCTGCCCTTTGGACTCTTCTGTTCAGCCCTTTTATCTTTTCCTTTCTTCCATTTGCTTTAACTACTGTCTATTCAAGGGCAAGTTTCAGAGTCTCTTCCATTTTGGTCTTTTCTTCCTTTCTTTTTATTGCCAGTTTGCTTTCTTCATGGGTGATGTTCTTGAGGTCTTCCCACAATTTCTCAAATTCATGAGGAACCCATACCTAGACCAGGAGGCTGTTGTTCGACTAGAATATGGAGAAAATGAATGGTCTAAAATCCGGAAAGGAGTGTGTCAGGATTGTATCCTTTCACCATACTAATTCAATCTGTATGCTGAGCAAATAATTCGACAAGGTGGACTATATGAAGAAGAGCATGGCATGAGGATTGGAGGAAGACTCATTAACATACTGTGATAAGCAGATGACACAACTTTGCTTGCGGAAAATGAGGATGACTTGAAGCACTTACTGATGAAGATTGAAGACTACAGTCTGCTGTATGGATTACATCAAAAATCCTCACACCTGGATGAATAAGCAGCATAATGATAAATGGAGAGAAGACTGAAGTTGTCAAAGATTTCATATTACTTGGGTCTACAATGAGCACCAATGGAAACAGCAGTTAATACATCAGGTGACATATTGCACTGGGCAAATGTGC
>NW_006922786.1:43347-45018 GCF_000298275.1 Orycteropus afer afer
AGTCAAAGCCAACTCAATGCACCTAAGAACACACAGCCCTATAAGGGATTACTGAATGAAAACATAATACAGTCATACCTCAGTATGTACAGAGAATTGATTCCAAGACTCCTCCAGCTACCAAAACCCATGGATGCTCAAGTCTCTTATGTCAAATGGCATAGTATCTGCATATAGCTTAATATCATGCTCCAAAAACAAGCACACACACAGCCATAGAGTTAATTCTGACACATAGTAGCACCGATGGGATTTCCAAGGACGTCAATCTTTACAGAGTGAGACTGCTTCATCCTTCTTCCACAGAGCAGCTGGTGGGTTCAAAGCACCAACCTATTGGTTAGCAGCCAAATGCTTTAGCCACTACACCACTAAAGCTCGATAAGCACATCCTCTGTATACTTTAAATCATCTCCAACTTACTTTTAATACTCAGTACTATGTAAATGGAATTTTGCACTTCTTCTTAGACTTTGAGGGGTTGCTTTGACCACTTCTTTATTTTATTTTATTTGTTTTATTCCCTGAATATTTTCCCTCTGTGGCTTATTGAATCTGTGGATGCAGAATCCATTGATATGGAACCCACAGATAGGGCAAGACAACCATACTAAGAACTTTAAATAATATTAATTTATATGCTTGATATTATTTTTCAAGAATTATACATTATAGACAATCCATTTCCATAGTGATACCACCTCAGAAACCCATGGAGCGGTCCCTATGAGTCGAATCCCACTTGACTGCAGTGAGATAGTTAGTTATAAATTGCCTGCCATACTATAATAATTATATGATACTACACTGAATATTTCTCATTCTAAGTATCTCTTTGCATATGTCTTCCTGTCTTATTCTGTAATTTTCAAGCAGGGTCTGATGTTTTGAATCCAAAGTTACTATTACACTAACTCACACACATACAAAAAAAATTTTCTTGAATTATGTTAAACATTATTATCCTTTCTAAAATATTTCAATAAGAAAGTAAATTAAAGTATTTTTCTAAAACAAACAAATAAAAGAAACAAAAACAATGAAAGTCATGACCACATCTCAAGGACCATT
This sequence comes from Orycteropus afer afer, assembly GCF_000298275.1. Lineage (NCBI taxonomy): Eukaryota > Metazoa > Chordata > Mammalia > Tubulidentata > Orycteropodidae > Orycteropus > Orycteropus afer. The sequence continues at coordinate 44,419 of NW_006922786.1, forward strand.
GATACATTTAACAGCCATGCATTTAACATCACAGATCTCACACAAAATATTAGACACATGGATAATCAATACATCATTAATTAATAAAATATGTGACACAAAGGTTTGGTAGCTTTATCTATGTTATCAAACATTCAGAGTAAAGATTTCCAATGCTGACAGAATTCTAAGAAGCTTTGTCCCTTGCTATTCTTCTCAGATAAATTTCTCCTTCACGTGAAACAATTTGAAATTAATTTTATAGTCAGAAATGTGACCTGCATCCAAACTTGTAATGAGCTTCTATTGTTACGCTATGTGCTAACATTTTACTATCATAATTCAAAACTATATACATAACCAATATAAATTTGGGGTAGTGGTAGAGAAACCATATGGCAGAGGTAAAAGGAAACATTGTTGTAAGAGGCATGTAAGTTAGTGTTGTCATTATCTCTAAAAAGATCCCTCTTAATTGGTGAAAGGACAACCTTCTAGAATTATTGCTACTCTCTCAGCAGTCTTTTCAACTTTAGCAGCAAGAGTGACAATCCCAGATGTAACGTGAGCCACAATCAAGTTAGCAGTACTAATACAGCTGTGACATTACACCTGCTGTTT
>NW_006922786.1:45683-47098 GCF_000298275.1 Orycteropus afer afer
CACAGTTGCACAATAGTAAGCCTAATTTGTAGATAGACTCTCTAATCTCTGTATAGAAGACCATTCCATATAAAAGGATTAACTTGTAAATTATGAATCTTAGCTGAAATATAAAATTGGAATAATATTGTGTTAGTTAAATTTCATCTTCTTAGGGGGATAATGTTACTAGAATACAATTTATTTTGTATTTTTCAATAATGATTGGCTCATTGCTAACTACTTCTTTCACCATAGTTTTAATCATAACCAAAAAAAATGAATTTTCTTTTTGTTAAAAAAATTATTTTTTGTACTATACACACACACACACACACACACAGCCCTATACATGATATATGTGTGTGTTTGTGTGTATAAACATATATATATATAGAGAGAGAGAGAGAGACAGAGGCAGAGAGACAGAGAGAGAGACCATGTCCAGTAATATATCATTGTGTTTCTTTACTATTCATAAGGATTTCAGTGGGCAATTTTTCCAAAAGTGGATGGTTTCATCATTCTTCCCAGTCTGTCCTGGTCTGGCTGCTCCATGGAAACCTGTCCACAGTGGACAACCCTGCTGGTATGTGAAATACTGGGAGTGTGCCATGCCCTCGCAGCAACACACAAACTACTACAGTATGACAAACTGACAGACAAGTGGTGGAAAACATATATATGAAGCTCTTACCAATGGAGATCAAAGACTATAATCTTTAGTGTAGAATACTCATCAACCTAAACAAGACGAAAATACTCACAAATGGAACAATAAGCAATATCACAATAAATGGAGAAAATATTGATGCTGTCAGGGATTTCATTTTACTTGGATCCACAATCAACACCAATGGAAGCAGCAGTCAAGAAATCAGACATCATGTTGCACTGGGCAATTCTGCTGCAAAGGACGTCTTAAAGTGTTAAGAAGCAAAGAGTCCACTTTGAAACCTAAGGTACACCTGACCCAAGCCACAGTATTTTCAGTCACCTCATACACATGTGAAAACGGCACAATGAATAAGAAAGATTGCAGAAGAGTTCATGCCTTTGAATTGTGGTGTTAGTTAAGAATACTGAAAATACCATTGTCTTCCAGAAGAATGAACAAACCTGTCTTGGAAGAAGTGCAGCTGCCATGTCCCTTAGAAGGAAGCATGGCCAGACTTTGTCTCACTGATTTCGGTTATGCTGCTGGAAGGGACTATTCCCAGCAGAAGGTCAGCTTAAAAGGGGAACGCCCACAACAAGATGGATTGAAACAGTGGCTGCAATGATGGGCTCAAGCATAGCAGGGATCGTGAGGACAGCAGAGGACACGGGGATGCGTTGTTCTGTTGTACGTGGGATGTGGGACGGCTATGAGTCACAGGCAACTTACCAGCACCTAGCAACCTATCAACAATATATATGTTGTGTGTGTGTGTGTG
>NW_006922786.1:61686-62762 GCF_000298275.1 Orycteropus afer afer
TGAGTTTTTTGTTTCATCCAGAACAGATTCATCCTTCATAAATTGTATATAAATCAGTGGATTCTTAATTCTATGTTGCGACATGGGAGATCCAACAGAAAGATGCCCTAAACTTTGGTTTTCTAATACCCTTGCCTTTCAGCTAGTTATTGGTGGTCAAAACAACAGCATGACGAATATCTTTCAAAATTCTTTGAAACTTCATAATTTCATCCTCAGCTTGGCCTGAACACTCAGCTTCAGAAAACAGGGCGCCAGTGCTATAGTGTATAAGATATGAGAGCGCTGAAAGCCGGCGCCTGCTTAGGGGAGTATGTAATTTAATAAAGCGCTCATTGATGTCAGCCCAGTGGCTCGTCAGACTCGTGTTGATGTCGATGCCTGCAGCACAGAGACTCCTACTCCTTCTAATTAGATGACTGAAGTAAGATTACATTCTCCCTTGCAGACAGACACATGGGTAGGGAACTTATTCTCAAAGGGATTGTGATTTACAAGTGGCTGAAGGAACAGAACAAAAATAGGGAAGAGTACACTTTAGGAAAAGCCAAGCATGGAAACTGTCTTACAGTGGAGCATGATTTATAAGAATGAAAGCTATGAGAGATATCACTGGGCATCTAGGATTCCTTCTTCATTCACATATAAATTTCTAATGTAAATTAGAAATAAGGGATAATACTTTTATGTTCCATATGCTAAGCTTTTAAAAAATCTATTGTGCATCCTGCAGAAATTCAAGACCTAAGGGTTAGGATTCAATATATTGTATTTTACATTTTATTGTCTAGAATGTTCACCAGTTATAACTTTTAAAATTATATCTGAAAAAAAGTCAAATTAATGATTTCTCAAAAGAAATTGAATTATATATCATTCAGAGAGTTAGGAAGAATTTTTCAGCTGAGGTCATACAAATCAAAGTTTTGTTCATATTGCAGCAAATGCAAATATTCTGTGATAGCTTTCATTGATGTTGAAAAGGTATTAACTATGGATTATTATAAAAAATAATTTTATATTTTAAAGCAGGATTCCATTTTCTACTTGATAGCAGCCTCCTGGATGTTTTGAGC
>NW_006922786.1:64042-140794 GCF_000298275.1 Orycteropus afer afer
TCCCATACAATTCAGGTTGTGCTGAGGGAGTTACTGTGAATGAGAGTAAGAAAGATGGAAGAAAAGACAAGGAAGCTGCAGAGTGGGAGGACCACAGACTTTAGGAGCACAAGACAATGGGACACCACTAGAAATATGAAGCTGACTACACTATACCAGAGGTGATAACAAATCCCAGAAAACCTTCCAGAAGGTTCACTGCTCAGAGGATTACAGTGTAAACATCTAGGGGTCTTTGGCTGGTGCAAATAAATAGTGAAGGCACTCCACTGCAACCTAAAAGGTTGCGGGTTCATACCTCCCAGAGGCACCTCTGAAGAAAAGCCTGGCAATCGACCTCTGAAACACTCAGCCATTGAAACCCGTGTGCAGTGCAGTTCTACTCCAGATAACATGGGGTTTCTGAGCATCAGAACTGACTCAAAGGCGACTGGGCATTTTGCAATTGGCTACTTTGCATCAGGGATCATCAGAAACACAAGAGTCCGTGTGCCACCACCATGGCTAGGTAATCTTCTCTGCAGTGCTGTGATTTCCCACTCCTCCTTATTAGATCCCTCCCAGCACACACATTTTCAAGCCTGACTGAGCCCTCCTCATCACTTGTGATACCTCTTAATTCTCTCAGCTATTTTTGGCCTCTGATAATCAAGCACCCAGCTGAATTATTGATCGTGTTGCTAACTGCCCGTCAAATGTCCATCCAAGCCTTGCTCTACCAGTCCAGGATTCAGCTACAACATCTTGTAAGCATTTTTATTTTTATTTTTGTAAGGCAGGCTGGCACAGCACAAAAGCAGGAGGAAAGGCTAGTAAGAAGCACCCACCCGTGGGTTCTCAGGGATCTGGGCCCAGAAATGTTCCATATTAATACAAGTACACTGTAGGTTTGATCCTTGGATAGAGGGCCTAAACTTGTCTTGATGTACTTGTGGAAAACAAATTTCCATACAGGACCGATTATTATGTGCCAATCACAAAGCAAAGTACTTTCACAAATGTTAGTTTATTCCTGAAATACTATGAAGTAGATTCCTAATTTCATAAGCGGAAAAAATAAGGCACCAAACCTTAAAATAAATGTATTTTAATCTATGGATGTTGTTAAGTGCCGTCTAGTCAGACCCGACTCATAGCAACCCCTCCTTGGGTTTCTGAGGAAGTATCACCATGGAAGTAGATTGTCCCATCTTCCTTTCGAGGAGTGGCTGATGGGTTTGAACTGCAAGCCTTCCGGTTAGCAGTCAAGTGCCTTGGGCACTATGCTACCTGAGCTCCTTGGACTATGGGTAGTACCATCCTATTCAATAGTTTCTTAAGTATAAATTGAACTTTTTATCCTAATTTCAATAAACAGTAGGGTTATAGTTCATTGAAAAACTCTATTGATGAGGGTCATCTGTATTTTTTGCTTCCATTATGTTAATTGTATTGGATTAAATTTAGAGATGCATATTTAAATATTAATGTAGTTTATTCATACTGTAAATATGAATGTTTGGCCTCTATCAAAAATATTTATGAATAAAACATTAGTTTTCCTCTGAATGACAATGATAAACCTCTCTACCAAATAGAATTATGATCCTTGAATGTAGAGATTATATATTAATTTATTTCTGGTGAAATCTTCATACCAACATCAATTAATGTTTCCTGGAAATATTCTCATCTTCAGTAGTTTATTTTCCTCAGTCCAAACCCTCAGATTTTAGGTGCCATGTACTTAATGTGCATTTAGGGGGTAGGGAATAAAACTGGAAATATTAAGGACTTAAATAAATGTGACTGAACAGGTGAGTTTTCTGGAGAAGAAAGGTGCCCCTTTAACTGGTCTTTGAGGACTGTAAGACTGCTGTATTGCGGTCACTGAAGGATGGGAGACAAAATTCATAGTGAGTGAGTCTCAACAGTCAATATTTAGCAAAATAAATTAGAAGAAGCCCTCCCCAGTGTTTGCTGAGTGACCATTATAGGTCAGACATCTTCCTAGACAGTTTAAACAATGTTTCTCCTCTTAGGTTATTTACTGCTTTGAGAAAGGCCTATGTATTCTTTTTTATTCCCAGAATCTAGGACCATTCACTGAATAAATTGTCACTCATTAAATTCTTGGAAAGTCATATATATATCTATTTTTTTTTCCCCCTCACAGGATGCCCAAGACTATGTCTCATTAAGTATTAATCACATTTAATTGATAAATCAGACAAGTTGAGGTATTAAGTAATATGCCCAGCACAAGACAACTAGCAAATGGCTAAAGTGAGATTTTAGAAGTTTTTCGCTCTCTTTCCTCTTTGTTATACTATCTTCAAACAACAGATCATTCATGTCTTGAAAAGAGCAAAAACACAGTGACTGTGGTGAGAATTAAGCAGAATCAGTAGACAGATTGTGAAGGAATTGTGTCTTCTGCTTTTCAGAGTAGATTTTTATTAAAAACTGTGGTAGACACAATGCTAAGCTGGTCCCTGATGATACTCTCCTGATATTTACTAATATGTGGAATAACCACCCCCCTGAGTGGGATAACCTTCATGATTTGATTCTACCAATGGAACAAAGCAAAAATAAAGAGAATGTGACATCCGCTCATCAGCCACAAAAGATTGTGCCTTACATCTTCCTAGTAGACTTTCTCTTTTGCCTTCTCAGTTTGTGTGCTTGAATAAACAAGCTGGTCTCAGCTTGGACAGGCCCATCCCACAAGAAACTGAGGGGAGCCTCTGGCCAACAGCCATCAAGAAGCTGAGGTCCTCAGTCCATCAACTGAATCCTGTCAAAAACTTTAAGAGAAGTGTTCTCAGAAAGGCACCTGGATCCAACCTGTGCTGTCGGCATCATCAGGTGCAGTGGAATCAGTTCTGACTCGTAGTGACCCAATGTGCAACACAACGGAACACTGCCCATTCCTGCACCATCCTCATGGTCCTTGCTATGCTTGAGCCCATCACTGCAGCCATGGGTGACTCCATCTTGTTGAGGGTCTTCTTCTTTTTTGCTGACCCTCCACTTTACCAAGCATTAAATCCTTCTCCAGGGATTAGTCCCTGTGACACACTACCAAAGCAGGAAAGACAGTCTCTCACTTCTAAGGAGCATCCCAGCTGTCCTTCTCCAAGATAGCTTTGTTCGTTCTACTAGCACTAAAGCAGTGGACCCAGCTAAGTCAGGCCTGGATTCATAACTCACAAAAAATGTAAAATAATGCATATGTGTTGTTCAAAGCAGCTAAGGTTTGTGTTGTTACATGTCAATAGATAACAAATACAATGCTACTCAAAAATTATTCTTTTAAATATATCATGTATTCTAGAAGAAAGCATCAGTTGATTCTGAGAGTAGAAATACATATCGGAAAGAAACAAAGTGACCTAATGGTTTAATGGAAGTAAGAATAATTACTCCAAGAACAATAAATATCATAATCAATGTGGCTTAAGTTGCAGTGCTAGGTTTCAAAAAATGAAATTTTAAAAAGTGTTAACAATTTTTTTGGGTGAAAACCCCAGTGCTTATGTATATTCTTATTTCATTGAGTAGACAATTTACTTGTGCTATCTTTGAATGTGGGAGCTCTAGTGCTCTAGTGGCACAGTGCCTCAGGCATTTGACTGCTAATCAGAAGGTTGGCAATTCAAGCCCAACAGCCACTCCTCCAAAGGAAGAATAGGCAATCTACTTCCATAGATACACCACCTCAGAAACCCAAGAAGCCGTCTCTGTGACAGCAGTGAGTTTTTTTTTTTCCTTTGAATGTAGAAAATGTCTTAGAGTTCATGGTAGAGTTTATCAAAGTACTCTCTTAGTGACACAAAATAATGAGGCCAATGTAACTGCTGAACTACAATAACTGGTAAGTGTGTTAATGAACAAAATTATTTTAATATTCTTTTCTAGGATTCTTTATTATTGGAATAAAATCAAGCTGCATGAACATTTTATATTGGCCCTTAGAAAGTCAGATGTTAATAAAAGTATAAATAAATATACATGCACACAGATACATAAACATATATAAATGCTTCAGTCAACAAACATTTATTTACTGAATATATCATATGAACAGTTTTCAATGAGAGTGGTGGAAGCAGAAAACACATAATTCAGAAAAAGCTGTTGTGGCATACCAGGTCTTGTGAGTGTATATTCCTCAGTTTTATACACATATTCCTTTAACAATTGTTTAATGTATTTTTAAAAATTTATTCAGTTTTCTGTTATGCTATTTAAACAATATAATGATAATGATCTGAAATAAGTTGAAATTTTAAAATATAATTTAGTTTGACAATCCATCATAAATTCCTATGATAATCATACTCCCTGATGGAATATTATTACTATTATATTTTTTAAAGATTTTTGTCTTCTTTATCAGAATTGCACAGTATTCTATTTGTACCCTTCTGAGAGATGTTACCCACATCTACTGCAACACAAAATGCAAGTAACTGATTTTGACAGTCACGGTCATTATTATTATGCTACAGCACTTCCAGTAATATATCACTATATCCTGTAATACATTAAAGGTGGCACTTTGAAGACTAAGGTGCACCTAACCTAAGCCACGGTACTTTCCATAGACTCATATGCATGTGAAAGCTGGACAACAAATAAAGAAGACCAAAGAACAGTTAATATCTTTGACTTGTGGTGTTGGCAAAGAATATTGAAAACACCACGGGCTGACAGAATAACAAATAAATCTGTCCTAGAAGAAGTATAGCCAGAATGCTCCTTGAAAGTGAAAATGGCCAGACTTCGTCTCACTCACTTTAGTCATGTTGCTAGAAGGGACCAGTCCCTGGAGAAGGACATCATTCTTGGTCAAGCAGAGGAGCAGTGGAAAAGATGAATTGACACAAGGGGTGCAATGACAGGCTCAAGAATAGCAAGGATTTGAGAAGGGTGCGGAACCAGGCAGTGTTTCCTTCTGTTGTACACCGGTTGCTATGAGTCAGCGCTGACCTGATGGCACCAACAACACAGCACTTCCATACAGGAAAAAAAATATATTAAAGTGTCCATACAATGCTTCCCACTCTACCCTTTTTGGAGGTATCTGCTTGTTAAACAGCAAATGGGTAAGTGATGTACAAATCAGCATTGGAGAGTGTTGAGAGTAGCTTGTTGTTGTTGTTATTTGCCGTCGAGTCAGCCCCGACTCATAGCGACTCCTCCTTGGTTTTCCGAGGCAGTAACACTACGGAAGCAGGATTGACCAGTCTTCCTTCTGAGGAGTGGCTGGTGGGTTTGAACTGCCAGCCTTCTGGTTAGCAGTCAAGTGCCTTAGGCACTATGCTACCAGAGCTCCCTTAGTGGTCAGCATTACACAGTTACTACTTCATCTTTTGTTTGACTATAGTTGTAGTATAGTTGAGTATAGTTTATCTTATAAAGAAAAAAAAAATCTTAAAAAGAAAAAAATATAGGAAAAATAATGCCCTTGAACTGTTGGCTGATATCTTTAAGCGAATATTGATAACTGAATGGTGAGATAAGATTCGTTTTTGCAGGAGGAATATTCACTTTCAGCATCCCTAGCTAAAAGAGGTATCAACTCTTCTCCATTCTCACTGTATTCTCTTTCTCTCTTGCATACTAGTTTTCACAATTTGTGTCCATTGCTTTCGTTGTATCCTTCAGTCTATTGTTTGGCTCACAAGCATCTTTTTTTCAGAGGAAAAAAAAAAGAAAAGAAACAATTTTGGGGAAGGAGATGACAACTTTCATTTACCATTAAAATGAAGGAAAGTCCTTGGAGGTATTGGGGCAGCTGGTGAAGACATTCTTAGCACTTGCAGATGAGGACAGCATTACTACAAGGAACATTATGAAAATTTCCTCAGGTTCTAAATCAAATCACTTAAGACTCACAATTTGCTGATCATTAAAGAACCCTTGTGAAAACATGCTACCCACTATGGATGATATATCTTCACTACTTGTGTAGAAAAACTTCAGGTAGAAAGGCTTCTTTTGAACTATGTCTTCTATTTCCTTCACCCCCACTGAAAACACTATGTGAAGTATTCAATAAATAAATGTTTGCTAAATGAAGTATTTTGAAGAAAGCAAATAAATAGCAACTCAACTTTAAATGTGAGGTATAATCTATTTGGAGAGATACTCAAACACCAAAAATTCACAGACTGTTTTATGAGTAGAAATACGTATTCTAGTATCATCAAAGCCCAAACTAACAACTAGGAGACATACAGCCTGATACTAAGTCCCACAAGGGTGTTTTGTGTTTCTATTGCATGGCTGATGATCGTACACATCTATATTCCAAAAATGGTAGATCCCACAGTGTTAAAAAGTAATTACTCACAATTGTTAGAACAACTCAGTTGGATCCAGGGATAGTCCACATCATTGCAATGCACATTTATGAAATAGGAAAATGCAAACAAGTATTGATGAAAGACACATTTGGGTAATGAGAATTGAAATAACACAGCACGGAATATATTCTCTTTAATACTTTTTAAAACTATAGAGAAATAGAGAGAAAAAATATCTCTCATTGCCACAAAATACCAGATCTCACACATTTTCAATGGAAGCCACAAATCTTCCTAATCTTATGGTACTGCATTTGAACAATACTAATTGAATACAGAAAGACTAAGAGTCATAAAACTGCATTTGGTTATCCCACTAACATTGAGACTGATCCTGTCAAAGCTTTAAATTCTAAATAGAAGGCTGATAATTTAAGCATCTGGAAAAACAAACAGCATGTCATTCAGAATGCAATGAAACGAGTCAGGGATCAATCCCAATTTGTTTTCTCTGCCACAGTCTTCACTAGCTTCTTATTGTTGGGGCCATATTCTGATAGAGCCAGAATTTATGGTTTTTGTATCAGATCAGGAACAGAAACAAGCAGGCACAGCCTTTGAGCTACTGATGTTTACAATAATTAGCTCTGCCCCTAGACTAAAATGCTGAGCACCTGTTTGAATTCCTGCATAGCATAGACCCACATTTAAGTTGGCTTTCACTTTTCGTTTTGTCAAAATCTTGCATTGTGAAAATCCAAGAAGAGATGGCTTATGTTTTGATACGGGTCCTCCCTGTATTCATATTATCTAGGATAATAATTGATGAAGATTTTCCATCTCTGTTTCCTTTCATGATGCCATCATCAACTGCAGGAGCCAACCACTTGTGGAATTCACATGTTCTGGTGTGACTAGTGAGTGTGACCACCTGTCTAATATATAACCTATACTCTTAAGCATGTCTTCTTATCAAGTTGACCAAGTTACCCAAAATTCATAATACACTCTCCGCCTATCTGTCTCTGAACTCTCATCTCTCCTCATCTATATGCCTTGATCAATTATCTCCTGGCATACTGGCTTCCATTAATTTCTACCAACACATCAAACTCATTTCTGCATCAGGACCTTTACACTGGCTGGTCTCTCAGTGTGCAAGCTTCTTCAGCTCACATTTCCCATGGTTCTCAATTTTAATTCCTCAATTCTCAACTCAGATATCACCTCCACAAATCATTCTATTTTCTTTAAACTGACCCTCCAAGACATTCTCATTCATTTCACCTAATTTATTTTCTTAACAGGTTTTATCACAATGTGATAGGATGTTAAATTTTGTTTATTGTTTAACTGGTTTTCACTAAAATACATGCTGTAGGATATCAGAAAGCTCACCCGTCTTGCTCTTTGGTGCAGCCCGAGTGCACAGGGTGGTGTTCAGCACATTGTACTTATGCAACAAATAGAAGGCAGCAGAGTATGCCAGGATAATTTCAGTGCTTTCTAAAAACTAGGGACTTTCCTTAAAACCACCTGTCTCCTATCATGGATGAGAATGCTCTTTGAATACTCAACTTCTGGTGAATATAATTTCCCATCTAATAAAAGAGCTATCTAAAGACAGGGATTTGCATTACACTGGCTCTCTTTGTACTGATGATGGCGTAAATTAGTTTATATATTTCCTTAAAAAAAGTGATCGAGACTGAGTATGCCATATCTTTTGAAAATTGTATCCGAGACAAGAAATGATCCTTACTGTGATCAGTTTTTGTAGATGTTTACCGCTCATGTCCATTGGTAATTAGAGATTATGAACTTGAGCATAGTATTTGTATCATGTATTCTTTTACACTGTCAGGTCTTAGCAAGTTTTGTGTTGTAATTTCCCAAAATCATGGTGATGATAACACGCTTTTTAATATAATGTTACTTATAACATTTGTTTTTATTTGTGCTCTTTCTAAAAGAAAGAAATATGTTATATGCCAGTGCATATTAGTTCTTTTTAGTAAGTTGGAAAAAAAAATGTGGAGGTGTCTCTGTAGTATCTGTTAAGAGGTCATATCATGGTTTAGTGAGAAAAACGGACATTAGCAATTACAACATTCTGTGAATATAAAGACCAAATGCTATTTAAATATTCCTGTTGTCAGGACATGAAGAATATTTGCAATGTTTTCTAAGACTAATGAGAGTAAAGAATTTGTTTAAGGAATACATTTTGATTACCATTAGTATCATGATTTTCAATATTATCTGTATTTTAAGGAGGAACACTGAATATGTGTTTATACCTGTGAAATCTTTAAAGCTGAAAGGCAAAGAAAAGGTGAATAAAGCATAAAATATATACATAAAAAAGAAATCATGACATTGATAGTGTGAAGGAAGTCAATGCAAAGAAAGGACTGGATTGCAATTATTCAAATTTTGGACATGTCTAATATTTTCCATATGAAAAGAAGTATTCTATAATCAATTGTCCCTATTGTATGAGAATTTAACCGTGCTATAAAATAAAATTTATTCTCCAAAATGTTTTGGTAGGCATTGAGAAGTGTTCATTGATTCCAGAAAACAAGAATATCAACTTCATATGTCTATTAGACCATTGGACTGAGGCCAATGTCTTGCAGATATCAATTTGTATATCTGCTAAATTCATTCTGTGGCATGGCCATAGGTTACACTGATCCTCAATGCACTATTCTTCCTCCAGTAACTAACTTATAGTTTTGTTTTTTTTCCCCCAAGGATATCTAAGCAAGGTAATAATATTAGAAAAACACAAATCTCTCCTTATGCTAATGCCATTGAACTTAACATTTCATCATTTTAAAACACATGTCTTCAGAAATCTTTTCATAGGCTATGAGGACAAGGGAAGCTCAGTCATCCCCTTATAATTGCCCAGAACGCTATTGTAAAAAAGACAAGGAGGCCACATGTTCTGACCTCCTCTCACCGCACAAGAGGAAGACAGAATCTCTATCAGTGGCCCAAGGCCTATTACTGCAAGGCCAGGCATGCTGCCTCCCTCCAGCCCTTTCACCAACCATTCCTCCCAAAGCACCTACCACCTCTCTCCTGGGTTCGATAATTCACTGCAGTGGCCACACAGAACTCACAGATTATGGGGTTTATTAGGGGAGCTCTGGTAGCATAGTGCCTAAGGCACTTGACTGCTAACCAGAAGGCTGGTGGTTCAAACCCACCAGCCACTCCTCAGAAGGAAGGTTGGGCAATCTACTTCCATAGTGACTATGGCCTCAGAAACCCAAGGAGGGGTCACTACGAGTCAGGTCCCACTCGATGGCACATAACAACAACAACAACAACATTAGGGAAACACCAGGCACAATTCAAGTTCAGGAAAAATGCTCAGTCTCTCTTCCAGCCCACAGTCTCTCTCCTAACAGTCTCTCACAGTCTCTCTCCCCACAGTGAGTGTCCTTTAGTGTCTCACTCAGCAATGCATGTCTCTTGCATCTCTTTCCCAGCAGCACGTGTCTCTTTCAGGAGCCAGTGTCTCTTTCAGCAGCATGTCTTCCTCAGCCAGCAGTCAGAGAGAGACCTCTGCCTCTACGAGGCCTCCTTCTGAGCCCGGCAGAGTGGCCAAATCAACCAATCATAACATCAGAATTCTAAGCACCAGAGAGAGAGCAGGAACCTCCCAGAACATTGCTTTGTGTTTTGCCCAACAGAAATAACCCCGGGTGGATAACTTTTATAATCAGGAGCTCCTCAGTTGTTCACAGCAAATTCCACCACAGAGTTTACAAAGACTTAGGGCTAGAAAAGCCACACTAAGTAATTTACTACACCACAGCTATACACAGTGTATTTATCTCTGAGGTGTTTCCCTGCCCCCTAATAGTAGCACTATTGATTATTTTGAGCTGGATAACACTTTGTTGTGAGGGGCCCCGTGTGCATTGTGGAGTGTTTAGCAGCATCAAATCCCCTGCTCACCAGAAGTCAGGAGCAATCAAAAATGTCTCCACATATTGCCAACTGTTACTATGTGAAAAAAATCAGCCCTCATTGAGAACCACTGGTTTATATAATCCTGATTCTGTTTCTATTGGAGAAAGAAAATTGTAGGATTGCTTGTAATGCCTGTATTTATATGAATACCTCAACTAAGCACTGAAAGTAAACCCTAAGAAAAAGCTTAGGTTTGAACAAATAATAAGGCTGGTATCAGAACTGACTGAAGTCCTGAAAAAAAGTAGGCATTAAGCATATGTTCACTAGTTAATTTGTATGCATACTTACAATGCTTTTTATACAGTACTGCTTTTCTGTTTTCTCATTTATAAACCATTTTTATAAAATCTTAAATTTCAAAATGACCTCATATTTAATCTTCAGTTGTATAAATGCAAAAAAAAAGTGAGTCATGGTAGGGGTAAATTGCATTCCCAAAGGCTCATATTAACATAGCTGAGTCAACAACCCAGAACTCCAGAATCCAGTCTCACATTAATTTCCCTCAAACTTTCTGGATTTTCTCAAACATTTAGGATCTCTTCCTCTCTGCATTGATTGAATCCCAGGAAAATATCAGAAAGCTCACTTACACTTAATTGTGCAATTGGTTATTAAGATTTGTGAATTCTATTTTATAATAAGTGGCAAAAAGATTAGCTGCAGAAATTGGCATTTGAGATATGTAGGATAATATAGAGGCAAGGAATTAGGTTCAGAGGAGCCACTTTCTGTGAGTAAAAATACACCATAGAATTATTAGAGAGTTAAAGAGTCTACCTATCTATCTGCCTTTATTTTCAGCAGAATGAATTGGCTGGACATACTTTTTTTTGCAATAATGTCTTTATTTTTGGTTTGGGACTATAATGACTATAAACTGTCATTTCTGGTATTGTGGATCACTTGGTGAACTTGGATAGTATGAGATTTTTCAGCACTCATGATACTTTCCTATGCTAAAAAAGAAACAGTTAATACTAATTTGAAATATGGAAAAAAGTCATTCAGTCAAATTTGCTGAAAAAAATTAGTTTACTATTTGAAATAAAATTGGGTCTTTATAGCACAAGGACATCAATATAAATTTCAAATGAGTTAAATGCAAAAGTGAAATTATTCTTTTTAAAGTTAAATACTTTTAAATGTTGCTTAATATTCCTGAGATCTGAGAAGGGAAAACAGAACAACAGGAAATGTTTATTGTTTTTGTTAGATATTGTTGGGTTGGTTATGACTTCTAGCGACCCTATGCACAACAGAAGGAAACATTGCCTGGTATTGTACCATCCTCACAATCAAACATTGCCTGGTATTATACCATCCTCACAATCATTGCCATGTTTGAGTCCATTGTTGCAGCCACCATTTCAATCCATCCATTGAGGGCCTTCTTTTTCACTGACCCTCTACTTTACCTAGAATGATGTTCTTCTCCAGGGAGCAGTCCCTCCCAACAACATGTCAAAAGTCCGAAGTTTCACCATAAGTTAATTGAAGATATTTCAAAAGAATATTAAACACTTTTTTCTAATTCTTTGCTTGTTCCTTTAATAAGATTACATACCCACACTCTTTCTCATGTGCTTCTGGGGAGTCTCCTTGTGGCTTAGTTAGTACCCACAATTCACTGGGATATTGACTTGGGTATTGGCCATATGACTTGGGTAGGCCAGTTGACTGACAGCTTCATGATCAAAAGAGCTACTAAGATTTTGTTTAGTTTTATTGTGTATTTTTAACCAACAACAACATAGTAATAAATAGTAAATATAAGGATTGAATATATTTCCATATATAATTTCATTTCATATCAATGATGTAAATATAATTTTAGGACTTTTCTCTTGATTTATGGGTGAAAAAATAAACAAGTAAAATTAAGATTCTAATGGAATATAAATCTACATGAGCCAAAAGGTAATTATATAATATTATATCAAAATCATACTCATGACATTTTAAAAAGGCTTCAAAGGAACTTCAAATATACTTAGATAAGATTTTTATTAGCTTATAATAGTAACAACAAATGTACACATTGTAGGGAAATATTCATATTTAGGAAAAAATATCTCCAATATATATGATAAATGATAAGTACACTAAGATACAAAGGATTTGGTTGGTTTAATAAGACAAAATAATAAAAAGCCACAATGAAAATATAAGTAAAAAAAATGAATAGACAATGTCTAGGAAAAATAAGAATAGTTGTATTATATATGTCATTGCATTTGCTAAGAAGCCTTGTGCAGAATGTCTGTGGTGTGGTAAATTACGTAGTGTGGCTTTTCTACCCATAAGTCTTTGTAAACTCCAAGGTGGGAATTGCTATTAGCAACTGAGGAGATCCTGATTGCCCACCTGGAGTATTTCTGTTGGGAGTGGCACAAAACAATGTTCTGGGAGGTTCCCACTCTCTCTCATGTGCTTAGAGTTCTGATGCTATGATAGGCTAGTTTGACCACCCTGCTGCGCTCAAAAGGAGGCCTCCTAGAGGCAGAACTCTCTCTGACTGCTGGTTGAGGAAGACGTGCTGCCAAAAGAGACACATGCTACTGGAAGAGACACGTGCTGCTGGGAAAGAGACGCAAGAGACACCAAGGGAACAGCATTGCTAGGAAAGAGACTGTGAGAGACTCTTGCCTGAGGGACGGTGGGCTGGGAGAGAGACTGAGCGTTCTTCCTGAACTTGAGTTATAGCCTGGTGCTTCCCTAATAAACCCCATAATCTGTGAGCTCTGTGTGGCCACTGCAGCGAATTATCGAACCCAGGAGAGGTGGTGGGTGCTTTGGGAGGAACGGTTGGTGAAAGGGCTGGAGGGAGGCAGCATGTCTGGCCTTTCAGTAATAGGCCTTGGGTTACTGCTGGTAATCCTGTCTTCCTCTTGTGGGATTAGAGGAGGTCAGAACATGTGGCCTCCTTGTCGTCTTTGCAGTTGGTGTCAGAAGCGGTGGGATTCATCGCAGTGGCTCCAGACTCATAGAAGCATGAGACTTTGTAAAAGAAAGAAGGAAGGGGCCTAGGAAGTGAAACTTTGGATTCTTAAATGGCTATTTTGTTTGGTGTTTCCTCTTAAGGGAGATAATTGATCCAGAGGCTAGGGCTTTTGGTTACACCCAGTCAAAGGCCCAAGGCCATATGCATAGAATGGAACGGTAATCAATGTGAAGAGAAGAACCTGGAAGGCCTTTAAAAGGATTATGTGTTTTGAATTATGTGTTTATCTGAATGTACTATAGCTATTGAATGTCCTCTTACCTGCTTGTACATGTTAGAGGAGGTCAGAAGATGTGGCCTCCTTGCTGTTTTTGCAATGTCTTTCTAAAGTTGAATGTCTTACTGCATAATTCCTAATCCTTAGGAAGAATTCCAAAGAATAGCTTTATTACCCTCTTTTGCCAAGGTCCCATGTGACTTTTGCTCCACCAACTTGATACATAAACATTCTAAATGACACATTAACTTGTACAATTGGGTGTAAACAGCAGAAACTGAGAGAAATAAGAGATATGTTGACTTTATTGTCAGGCATACATAGAGTAAATGCTACTGTTCCCCAAAAAAATAATCCAGATAAAATTTAAAATAAGATCTTATCAGCTCATGGGTTGCAGTAGCCAAACACTGACTAAAAATGACCTATGGCAACCTAGAATAACATGCCCACTGAACACAAGGCTTCCAGAGATTGGGTGGTTCTCCTGATGGAACAACAGAAAGGATATGAGGAACACAAAAACTGGGAAGGTGAGTGGGTGGCTTCAAACTGCACTGACAACTTGAAGGAAAATAATAACAAGCTCAAAGGCCTACAAGCTTAGCCCAAGATCCAGAGTGAAAGCCATGGAACTTTAGTACTCTGATGAAACAGTCCTGTCTTAGTTACAACTGTATGCCTAAGCCAAGAAATAAACCCCAAATTGGATCCTAAAGATTATAAAGTTAAGCATTGATTGGAAGCACAGCCTTATCATTCCAATATGGAAACTTATTGAGTTTATTGAAAACAAAAACTAAGATTATGAATATTGGAGCAGGGGAATATGGTGAGATCCAGACGTATCATAGTACCACTAACTCTCAAACATCTCTAAGTCTTCAGACACTCTGTATCTGTTAGCAGAAGCAGTCTTTCCTCACAAGTCCTAGGAGACACATTTTATCTTACTTAAAATCCTATAGTGACCTCATATGAGAGAAGCACTTTAGAAAGGAAAGCTATTCTTATAATGCTTATCCCCACCACTTCTCATTATCTCCAGATCTAAATTAAAATCAGAATTCAACAGGCTCTAGAGAGAAAAGTACAAACTCAAACTCTGGAAGAGAAAATTAAACACGAAACATCCCAAGAATTTTCTGATTAATATCAACAAACATGTAGAAAATACATATTATTCATAGGAATAAATTCTGAAAACTGAAATTAGTAAAACCAAGGATTACGGAACATAATTTTATAACATATCATATATTGATATGGTTGTCCTCCTTATAAGTGAAACTATTGTGCTAATCAGAGCACATGATAGTGGTTTTCTTTTTTGTTTGGTTAGTTAACTGGAATAAGGATTTAATGAGGACACCACAATGCCTGAAGGTATTTGATATACGGTGTATGAAAAGATTCAATTAAGAAAATGAGAAGAGTGGAGTAGTGGAGTGATTTCCTCATCTGCGATCCACTCAGCCTACTGCTTACATCTCTTAAGAGAAGATGGAGATGTGTTCAAACCCAGGTATTGAGAAATACAGGGATGACAGAAGATCAGCAACATTGAACTGTGGAGGCTGTTCTATGTTAACCAGGAATGTTGCTAGTACATGGTGCAATTAAATAGGTTCCTTTATTTAAATGTGTATGATGGGATCCCTGTATAGTGAAACCAAATATTATCAATGAGTCATCAGACACAAGTTGTGATTTATACAATTAACAGCGGTGCTGCAAATAAATATTTCAGTAGGTAACTGATCAAATAGTACTAAGACTAAAATAAATGAGCATCACTCTAATGCCTTCATGAATTTTATAGCTGAAAATCCTCTCTGTGGGTTAAGCAGAGACCTGTCTTGTTCCACTACAACAGAGAAGTGTGGCTTCTTACCTAATATCTATATCTGAGTCATTTCAGACTCAGAACCCATTAAATGATGGAGAATGACTCTGATAAATATCTTCTTCTTCAGCTTCCAAAGGAAAATGTGTATATTTACCAGACTAGCCATGCACGAGGTAAAGGGAAATACACAAACAACACTTTTACAATTGTTGATAACATCTTCAAGCTAATTAGTAATTTGGGACCAAGATGATTTTATGCTCCAGTAGCAAGAAATAAGGAGCTCTGATGGCGTAGTGCCTAGGGCATTTGACTGCTTAACAGAAGGCTGGAGGTTCAAACCCACCAGCCACTCCTCAGAAGGAAGATTGGGCAAGCTAATTCCCTAGTGATATCGCCTCGGAAACCCCAGGAGGGATCGCTATGAGTCAGATCCGACTTGATAGCAGTGAGCTTTTGAGGGGCAAGAGATAGGCCAAACTAGTTTAAAATAGACTTTTGATAACATTTCACCTCAGAATAAGCCCAGCTAGGCCATAAACCCATCCAACAATAATTCACACAATTTATGAAGATGTTATTGGAATAAATAGGCTCAGAAACTGGAAGAGTCTTCCATTAGCTCTGTGATCATTAAAAATTAACTGTTCAGTCAAAAAACACAGGGTAGATCTCTAAGAAGTTCTTACACACTTTAAAACACTATCATCTAAAAGAAACACTACATCAGTAGATAAACATAGTGGATAGAGTCCTCATCAAACAGAGAAAACATAAAAATAATGATATTTAACACATCTCCATTTACTTCACCTGTCTGAACAAGAAAAAAGGTTCATAATGGAGAATAGCAATAGAGTTTATAAGCTTTCAGATAGGGTTTTTGCTTCAGATAATATTCCATGTGAGGTCTCTTCAGGTGCTCTTGTGGTGTAGTGCCTAAGGCATTTGACTGCTAATCAGAAGTTCAAACCTACCAGTTACTCCTTGGAAGGAAGACTGGGCAATCTACTTCCATAAAGATACTGCCTCAGAAACCGAAGAAGGTGTCACTATGAGTCAGAATCAACTGAACTGCAGTGAGGTTTTTTTTTTTTTTCAATGAGGTCTATTACTGGAATAATTGAATAAAATGTCTGACATCTAGAATGGAGTTATAATTATGGCAGTTCCCTCCCCCCCAATAAACGTAAACGGGAGCTCTTGTAGCATAGTGCCTAAGGCACTTCACTGCTAACCAGAAGTCTGGCGGTTCAAACCCACCAGCCACTCCTTGGAAGAAAGGTTGAACAATCTACTTCTATAGTGATACTGCCCTGGAAACCCAAGGAGGGGTCGTTATGAGTCAGGTCCAACTTGATGGCAAATATCAACAACAGCAACATAAAAACAAACAGAAAATATCAGAAGGATTGTCTTTCTATTTGACAAGGAATGTAATGTTCCTTCACTGTCCCACCTCAGGGCAAAACCAATTCTCTGGATTTCCTCATAATTAGTACATAAGGATACTGATTGCACGATTATAACATGTCATAACAACCAGTCTACTGCATCTATGGGACACTGATAGAACCTGAACTGTAAGAAGTATCAGGCAGTTACATTCCTTATCAAAACACTTGTATGCTGGGGAAGATAAATAATATAAAATACGGTGGACTTTACTCACGTGAGACCAGTCATGTGAAGCACATTGAAACATTCCCTTCAATGTGAGAGAGAAGAAGTTTCACTTCCAATTCCTTACAATTAAAAGAAGCCTGACACTTAACAAGATTGTGTGCATTCTGAAAGTAAAATACACATTTGATTTTGCTGCACCAAATTAGTTAGGTGAAGCAATAGAAAACTGCAGATTAGAATAAGTCATACTGATCCAGGCTCAAGTCAAAGCAGTTTTGCCACATGACCTTACAACACAAAAGATTAAATCATTTCAAAATGTCTCTTCTGCTAGATGGGAATGGCATAGTATGGGAGCTGTGGCTAGCTCTAATCTGAGAATCATGGTAGAGCCTCCAAAGGTTTTGGAATACTGCCACAGGCAAATTGTTTATTTGAGAAACTGACCTGGACTTCCTAATGGGTCCTGGCGTTGAATGAACATTTGATTACAGTCAGGCGATAATCGAAGAGCGGGAATTGCCCTGCATGATTTTTTTTTCTTCTTTTTAAGACCAAACCCTAAGTTCAGTCACAAGCAAAGCACCATCTCTTTAGAGGAAGTGAGTTACAGACGATGAGATCTGATGATGCTTAATATTATGTTGTTTTCATTTCTAATACTTCTATCACTGCCACCGTACCGTACTTCCTTAATCTATACCAATGACCATGTGGCCAAAAAGGAAAGTCAGAACTTGGTTCACAAATGACTCCTTGGAATATGTTGGCCCTAACTGGAAAAGGGCTGCTGTATCATCACAGCTCCAAAGGGAGCCTGAGGAAATATCTAGGGTAGAATCTTTGGAAAAAGTAAAGAGTTATAGGGATAGACCTTTCAGAGATGCACAAACATTGAGTGATTGCTACCTCTGCGAGTAATCACCCAAAAGCACACTTATGAATTAGACGCTCAAAATATAATTGGTTAAAATGCTTCAAACCAGTGCTTCTTTATTAAGCTTATGAATATAGTAAGATGAACAGAGTGTTTTCATTTCTTAAACAACATCAATTTCTTTTTGATAAAATAATCTTCCTATATACAGTGCTGAGGGCCCCTAACATATCTTGCCTCTAATGTAAAGATGGCAAATTGATTACAAGGCAGAGCCTCTAACTTGGAGGGATTATCAGATACAGGCTATTGCAGCAACATCATCTTTGCTTTTGTTAAATGCTATTCATTGCCATAGTATCTGGGACAACACTGCTTCTGACTTAGCGAAAAAACATATGCTAATTAATTCTTAGGGTATCTGTTGATCTTACCTTGTAGTATCTCACCATACAGAATTAGCTGGTTTTACAGAAAATGGAGTTTCTTACTGAAAACTATCATGTCACAACTTTTCAGGTGGGGTGTTCTCATTACATATTGTATGAGCCTAACTAGAAACCAGCATAGCTCTTTAACCTCTTCTTGGCCAGAATTCAAGCAAAAAGGAAATAAAAACTATGCAAGTGAGAGGGAAAAACCACCATCTTCATTAATGATTCGCCAGCAACATTTAGTAGATTTTCTACACAAGAGAATAACATTTCCACCAAGAAATATGATAATGGTAACATTTATCTAAAAAAGGCAATACTGTCACTTGACTATTTTGAATTTATCATGCAACTAAGTAAACAGGAAAAAGGGTGGTACTCATATTATTTGGTGTGACTGGTCCTATGTCAAGGAGTAAAGGGCCATTATTCTAAATTGCATGCCAACAGGTATATGCCTAGATCTCAGTGAGATATTTCTAAAACTGCATTGGTCTAGATGGTCAATGTAATGAAAGAGCACACATCTCCTCATAGGCAGGTACAGTAAGCCACCAATTTATCAAGAGCCGGAGTTTGTGTTACCATACAAGATGAATACTCTGGACTATTTGAGGCACTCACTCAAAGACAGGAAACACAGAATGTAGACAGGAGAAGTAAAAAAATAAAATAAAATAAATACCTTCATAGTCAACTGCAGAAATACAAAATATTACGACTAACCGGATTTTCCTATCTGCTCTTTCAAGCATTTCTATTTTTCCCCTGTCTCACAGAAGTGTATACAATTAAGCTTAGGTACCAAGAGAGGAAAATTTTAACGTATACAGTTTTATGGCTGCCGGGACAATCACTTACTCATGAGATCAGTCCTGTTGTGTGGTTTTGCACATTGTTCTTACAAGTGTTGCTTTCTGTTCTGTAGCTTTTCTACCCAAGAGAGTAACATTTTCACCAAGAAACATGATAATGGCTGTAGGCTTCCTGGCATTCTTATAATACCCTTCTTTTCTGCTTATACTCCCTGAATCTAATTTTATGCTTCACAGGTAAGAACCCTGACTGAGGCCATTGTCAAGAATACAGAAAAAGAAGGCCACTATAGGATTTATTGGAAAAAAAAGAAAAGTAAATTAAAAATATAAATATGTTTCCATTGAAGCTTTGTTGTTGTTGTTATGTGTCGTTGAGTCAGCCCCGACTCATAGCAACCCCTCCTTGGGTTTCTGAGGCAGTATCACTACAGAAGTAGATTGTCCAACCTTCCTTCCGAGGAGTGGTCAGTGGGTTTGAACCACCAGCCTTCTGGTTAGCAGTCAAGTGCCTTAGGCACTACGCTACCAGTGCTCCTCCACTGAAGCTTAGCAAAGATGAAAAAAAAAAAAAATCAACAAAATTCACATAGTATTGATAAATGAGTGGAAAGCAAAAAATCAACAAAATTCACATAGTATTGATAAATGAGTGGAAAGCAAGCCCATCACTCTCAATCTGTTATTGAGAATAGAAGTTAGCACATATTTCTGGTTGGTTATATATATCAACATTTAATACCCATACTCACTTGGAACAGCAATTATATTTCTAGAAATTTATTCCAAACAATACATTCCTTGCAAAAATGTATGCAAGGAAGCACATACAAACAGGTCTGGCATAAAATGTGGGGAAAACTTAAATGTCTTTAAATTTAATGACTAAACACATTAAATAAAATTTGGAAAGTTCAAGCAATGAAATGTTAACACCATTTTGATGATGTATATCTTCATTTTTGATGAGGAATGTGAATATGCAAAAATAGACAAATACATGAAAAGTAGTTAAGGGCAGCGCTGACAGTATTCTCCTCTGTAAACACCATGCTTGTTGTTTATATTACACTGGATTTACAATCTTTCTGTCTTCATGCAGAGACCCATCCTTGTAAAAATACACAACAAATTTACAGAAATTCCTTTCTCTGGATTCTGAAACTTTACAGAATTTTAATTTTGTTTTGTTTTGCTTTATGTTGTACTTTTATAGTATCCAAATTCAACATTTATGAAATGTATAACTTGAAAAATCAAAGAATCATCCAACAGAACATCAGTGAAAAACAAAGTGAAAATAACTTGCTGTTGTTAATAGCTATCAAGTCAATTCTGACTCATAGTGACTCCATCTCTGCAGGATAGAAATGTGCTCCGTAGGGTTTCCAAACCAAAAGGTTTCTGATGTTTAGGAAGCAGATCACCAGGTCTATTTTCTGAGGAACCTCTGTTGTTGTTGTTATGTGCCATCGAGTCGGACTGAGGCAGCATCACTACAGAAGTAGATTGTCCAACCTGCCTTCTGAGGAGTGGCTGGTGAGTTTGAACCGCTAGCCTTCTGGTTAGCAGTCAAGTACCTTAGGCATTACAATACCAGAACTCCTAGGAACCTCTAGATGGGCTCAAACCACCCAACTTTCAGCTAACAATCAAGGCTTAACCCTACTAAACGAATATCTTTTACGAATCAATTAAAATGAATTATACCTGTTACCTCTTAGAGATTAGTACAGTGCAGTTAGTAGCTCTCAGCAGCTGCTAACTCTCTTGGAAATGTCTGTTATTTATTCATTTATTTTCAATAACAGTTGTAGTAGACATTGTTGACTTTCTAACTAGCGTTCATTTTTGTTTACATCTTCTCTAAATAATCTCACTTTAAATTAGGCTTGCGTACTCAACCCTAGACTATCAGCTCTAAGCCTCAAAGGAAGTCTTATCCATATTCAGTTTTCCAGTTTCCACTATTTTCATCCCCTTCGTACCTGACGGCTTCAGAAATGGGATTCTGAGAAAGATCTCTCCGGCCCTGCTGAGTAAGCTTTCCTGCCACACACCTTTTAGTCATAAGAAAAAAAAGTAACTAGATTCATACAGGCCACTTCCTAAAACTATAAGGATTCTTATTTTGGGGAGATGTCAATAGTGTAAATCAAAGACATGAAAGTCAGAGGGAGCATGGTTGCTTGAGAAGAACTGAACCCCTGTATTAGACAACTCTTAAAATTGTTGGAAAAATGCAGAGATTATCAAACATTATCATTAATATCACATGCACTTCAATTTTGCTAATGACAATTCAAAAACAGTTGCAACAATACATGAACTAGAAATTGCCAGAAATTCTAGGCAGGTTCAGAAGGGGATGGAGAACGAGGGTTATTATTAATGATTTCATAAGAGATCGTGATTGAAATCATAGAATATCAGAAAGATGTTTACCTGTGTTTTATTGATAAATATGCAAAGAATTTAACTGTGTAGATTATGACAAATTTTGGATAAAATCCAAAAATGGGAATTCCAGAAAACTTAATTATGCTCATGTGGAACCTGTACACAGACCAAGAGGCAATCATTTGAACAGAAAAATGGAATACTGAGTAGTTTAAGTGTAGGAAAGGTGTTTATCCTTTCACCATACTTACTCATCTGTATGTTGAGGAAGTAATATTAGAAACTGGACTATAGGAAAAAACATGGCATCAGGATCGGAGGGAGGGTCATTAACAACCTGTCATATGCAAAAAACACAACCTTGCTTGCTGAAAGCAAAGAGGACTTAAGGCATTTACTGAAGAAGATCAAAGACTACAGCCTACAGTATGGATCACAACTCTACATAAAGAAAACAAAAACCATGGAAATAAGCAACATCATGATAAATGGAGAAAATATGGAAGTTGTCAAGGATTTATTTTTACTATGGTCCACAATCAAGGGCCATGGAAGAAGCAGTCAAGAAATCAAATGACATACTGCATTGAGTAAATCTGTTGCAAAAGATCTCTTTAAAGTGTTAAAAAGCAAAGATTTCACTTTGAAGAGTAAGGTGTCTGGCACAAGTCATGGCATTTTCAATCACCTCATGCATGGGAAGGAGCTCTGGTAGCATAGTGCCTAAGACACTTGACTGCTAACCAGAAGGCTGGCAGATCAAACCCACCAACCGCTCCTTGGAAGGAAGGTTGGACAATCTACTCTGTTAGTGACACTGCCTTGGAAACCCAAGGAGGGGTTGCCATGAATCAGGTCTGACTTGACAGCACATTAAAACAACATGCATGGGAAAGCTGGACAATGAATAAGGAATACTGAAGAAGAACCGATGTCTAAGTTACAGTGCTTGTGAAAAATATTCAGTACACCATGGACTTCCATCAAAATGAATCAATATGTTTTGGAAGATGTACATCCAGAATGTGCCATATAATTTAGGATGGTGAGATTTCATTTCAATTCCTGGACAAAGCCATCATGTTTGGGGAAACAGAGGTTCAGTGAAAAAAAAACGAAGACCCTCAATGAGATGGAATAACACAATGACTAGAATAATGAGCTCAAATATAGCAAAGATTGTGAGTGGCATAGGACTGAGAAGTTTTTTTGTTTTGCTGTGTATTGGGTTGCTATGTGTCAGAACTAACCCAGTAGCACCACAAAAATAACAAGGTTGTTCTATACGTACCTTTTATTTAACGGAGTCAGTAAATTTCCTTAGAGTTCAAACAAACTAGATTTAGTAGAGTTCACTAAAATTGCCAAAGTCATCCTTACCTAAACTCATTATTCCACTTCCCTGTAATCTGCTGTGGATGTATAACTGGAAATACAATTTGTACTTCTTGGTTTAGCTCAGTATATAAGATATAACCAAAACCAAACAAAATTCACTGCCATCGAGTTGATTCCAACTCATAGTAACCCCTTTGGGTTTCTGAGGCAGTCAGTCTCTATGGAAGTAGATTGCCCATCCTTCCTTCTGCAGAGTGGCTGGTGGGTTTGGACCACCAACCTCCTGGTTAGGAGTCAAATGCCTTAAGCACTATGCCACCAAAGCTCCTTATATATAGGGCCATTGAATTGATTCTGACTCTTGGTGATTCCATGTATGTAGGAGTAGAGCTGCACTGCCTAGAGTTTTCAACGTTTGGAATCTCATGGAAGTAGCTCTTCAGGCCTCTCATCCCTGGCAACACTGGTTGGATTCGAGCTGCCAATCTTTCAGTTAGTAGCCAAGCATGAATCATTCGTGCCTGCCAGGGACCTTCGTTGTTTGCTTAGCACAGGAGTATACTTCTTTTTGTTGATTGGAAAGTAATGTTTTATTAAATAAAATACTGTCATCCATCTCAACAGTGTGAATAAATACTCTGACACCATTACTACCTGGTCAGGTGTGAGATTTGTACATATAAATTCCCAGGGAGGAAGCTATGAAGCTACTTGATGAGCACTATCAAAGAACATGTTTGGATTCAGGTTCTATTTTGTTAATTATCATATTTCATATTCAGATTATATCCAAGACCTTTCCTGAGAGTTTTTCAATAGACTGATGGAATTATTTATTAATGCATGTCTTAGTTTTTTTTTTTTTTTATTTGAGGATTTTAAAAATATTTTTAATAGGTATAAATAAGGAATATTTGAATCTTAAATCTAAACCACAAATTGTGCCAGATGAATATATCCGCTATCATAATTTATTTATTATAATCTAAATTCCTAGTGTAGAATGCCAAATAATATCTGCTTATAGTTTCTTCCTAAAGTTGAGATGCTTACACATAATTTCTATTCAATTTCATAGATGTAAATATCATTCAAATATTTTGGAAATACATGAAAATAGACTTGTGGTTAGTCTTTGCATACTATAGCCTTTTCAATTTAATGATACATCTCCAATAAAAAGAGTTAACGATTAGGAAATTTGTATTATTACTGTATATATCTGATTGTATCAATGCTATAATGTTTTGAAATAACTTCATGATTTATTTTTAAATTTTGAGAACTTAATGTTACTTTTCAACCTTAAACAATACAGTGAAACAATGGAAAGTAACAAAGATGAAAAATTAAACTTCTGGCCCAGAGGCCCTTGAAGCCTATGAATAATTCAAAATCAATGCATCAAGTAATTATTTTTATCAAATATATATTGCAGATGTTTAAGAATATTGAAAATGTATCACTGATATTACCAAATGCATCTAAACCCTTACTAATATGTTATTTAAGTCCTATATGAAATAACATCTACAAAGGAACAAGAATTCAGATCAAAGAAAAGGAAAGGAAACGTTCCTACATATCCTGAGCTTCATGATCATGAATAAACATTCAATGAAACTGTTGTGGAGAGCTCAAGCATTACTTAGATAATTGAACAATGTAACCTTTTTTCTCTTTATGAATCTATTAAGTGGCCACCACTAGTTAATGGACCACTTGTTCAATCAGCTGAATGGTTATAAGATCTCATAAAATAGTTTTCACTCCTTCCTTGAAATCACCATGCCAGAATAAAATTAAAGGGATAGAGGTTCAAAGGCATAGTTTGTACAAATTTAGAACTACAACAAAAATGGAAACTTCAGAAAAGTAAGTTCAAGTTTGTCCTCTTAATATTTATGCAAAAAAGTAATGCTGTTATTCACTATGTGCTTCCACAGTGAGATTTCAACTATTATGCAAATACGATATTAATCTAAAACATTTGACAACCAAAAGGTAATTGTGTATTTAGCAACCACCTTCAAAAGTCTGCATATTCATTATTAGTATTCTTGTTAACTGGTTTAGACTTTAGCTTCTTAACTAATAAGTATTCAGTCTCATTCACAAGAGTATAGTTTTCACCAGCCCAGAAATTATTGCCATCACATCTCTGTTAAATTATTTTAAGCCAATTTTATCTAAAATTGTGCTTATAATAATAGTCCATTTTATTGAGATAGGTTTCTAAATGGGCAGATGATTAACCACGTTGTGTTCTGTGTATAATAGAGAAAACAAAATCCTAATGAAAGAAAATTATAATTGTACAGTATTGAATTTGGTACAATCTATTTTAGGAAATGCATGGAACACAAGTAGAGTCAAGCAATGTACTTGACACTATGTGAGAATGTAAAACACGCATGGGGAAGATTGAGAGCGAACATCGCTACAATTCTAAAACTATATACCTCTACGATCAGCAACCCCTTTACAAGATAACCAATAGATTTTACAGGTACATTGACAATGAAGAAACAATACAATGCCTTAATGAATCTTCTCATAAAATCCTAAATCTTTCCATAGCATGGGTCATACTTTTGGCATTAAATTATATAATTCTCTTGGATAATGTATGTATATATCATACCAACAAGTAACCAAGAAAGTTAGTTCAATAAATGATTATGGATTACCTCCATTCTTTGAGCATTAGAAATGACCTCTTCTAAAAACAAAAAAATAGCATAGTTAGTGGCAGCTCAGAATAATTTCCATAGTTATTCACAGCCACCCTGATATTTTTACTTCCTCTCATAGCCAAGAGAATAAGATTAAAAGCAAACACAAAAAACAGTTGCCATTGAATAGACTGTATGGATAGCTACCCTATAGTAAAACTGTCTACAGAGATCCCAAGGCTGTAATCTTTACAAGAGAACACAGAATGCATCTCTCTTCTGGGGAGTGGCTGCTGGGTTTGATCTGTCGATCTTTCAGTTAGCAGCCAAAAATTTAAGCACTATGCAACCAGTGTTCTACGACAATAAAAGTAGACATGTTAAATCTTGATTGTCACTAAATGCAAAGGGTAAAATATGTCATTATGCCAAAGACATAAACACCCATACCTCCTCTGTCCCAGCAAAAAATTATTCACTAACTAGATTATAATTTTAAGCATCAGAAATTTTTCTTGAACAAATTTTCTCTGACTTTAAAATTTATAGGCATTTTTCCATGCTTATCTTTCAAAACAAAACAAAACCTTTTGTTTGCATTGGTGCTAGAATGTATATCAGAATATAGAACCTACGTATTGGTCCAATTGTGTATTGAAATAGGAGATGCTTATTTGTATAAACAAAATTATTATTTTACATTTTATGTTGAATTTAATTTTATAGTATCAATTGGCATATGTGATCAAAAGTACTTAGGTAAGGTAAAGTTAGCATTAGGTTTCCTGTCAATGGTCACGGAGTGAAAGACAAAAACAAAATTTTGAAAATGGTCTAAAACTTTTAAACAGGTACTACAATACAAATTTGAATATATTTGTTCATGAATTTAAATATGTTTATTTTAATACCTACATTTTACACAGCCCTATGTACCATTCTCACACATGTGAAATGTTTGAGCCCATTCTTGCAGCCATTGTGTTGATCCATCTCATTTATGGTCTTCCTCTTTTTCAAAAACTTTCTACTTTACCAAGCATTGTGTTGGTAATATAGACAGATTCTTCCTGATAACACATTCAAAGTTTATGAGACTAAGTTTTGCCATACTTACTTCAAAGGATTATTCTGGCTGTACTTCTAAGACAGATTATTCATTCTTTGGCCATTCCATGATAGATTCAATGCAATTTGTCAACACCGTAATTCAAATGCATCAATTCTTCTTTGGTCTTCTGCACTCAATAGTTCAGCTTTTATATGCTTATGAACTGATCAAAAATACCACGGATTAGGTCAGAACAACCTTAGTCTTTAAGTGACATATCTGCTTTTTAAGGCTTTAGAGAGGTTTTTGGCAGCAGATTTGTCCAACTCAGTGTCATTTGGTTTATTGACAACTTCATCCTTGGGCATAGATGGTATTTCATTTCATTTCTAAGTAAAATGAAATCCCTCATATCTTCAATCTTTTTTCCTTTTATCATAATCTTGTTTGTTGGTCCACTTTAAGGATTTTTGTTTTCATTACGTTGAAGTGTAATCCGTAGTGAAGACTACAGTCTTAGATCTTCATCAGTAAGTGCTTCAAGTCGTCTTCTCCTTCAGCAACCAAGGCTGTGTCCTCTGCATATTGCAGGTTGTTAACGAGGATTCCTTTAATCCTGATGCCACATTCTTCATATGGTCCAGCTTCTTGGATTATTTGTTCAGCATACATATTGAATAAGTATGGTGAAAGTATACAACCCTGACACAAAACTTCCCTGATTCTAAATCACAGAGTGTCACCGTGTTCTGTTTGAATGACTGCCTCTTGGTCACCTGGCCAGGTAGCTGTCATCCAAATTTCTTGGCCTAGATGGTAAGCACGTCCAGTACTGCATCTGTTTCCTGAAACATTCCAATTAGTATTCCATCAATTCCTGAGACCTGGTTTTTTGCCAATGTTTTCAGTGCAACTTGGACTTTTTCCTTCAGTAGCATAAATTCTTGATCACAGACTATCTCCTGAAATGGCATTAAACAAGTCGTTTTGTACAGTGGCTCTCTGTATTCCTTCTATCTTCTTTTGTTGCTTCCCATGTCATTTAATATTTTGCCCACAGAATCCTTTAATATTGCAAATTGAGGCTTGACTTTTTCTTCAGTTATTTCAGATTGTGAAATGGCTAAACGTGTTCTTTCGTGTTTGCTTTCTATCTCCACATCTTGGCACAGCTCGTTATAATACTTTGTCTTCTTGAGGTGCCCACCCTTTGAAATCTTCTGTTCAGGTTTTTTACTTCATCATTTCTTCTTTATATTTTAGCTACTGTATATTCAAGAATAAGTTTCAGAGTCTCTTTGGAAATCCAGTTTTATTTAGTTTCTTTCCTCCATAATGTCCTTCTGTTGTCTTCATGTCATCACACAACTCATTTGATCTTCAATTATTTCTGCTCAATGTGTCAAACATATTCTTGATATGGTGACTAAATTCAGGTGGGATACTGCGGGTCATATTTTGGTTCTTGTGGACACTGTTTAATTTTCTTCACATTCAGCTTGAACTTGCTTATAAGCAATGGATGGTCTGTTCTGCAGTTGGTTCCTATCCTTGTCATGACTGATTATATCGAGCTTCTCCACTGTTTCTTTCCACAGATATAGTTGATTTGATTCTTGTGTATGGTATCCAGTAAGATCCACATATATAATCACCATTCATATTTTTGACAAAAGGTATTTGCAATGAATAAGTTGTTGCTCTTGTAAATTGCACTGTGTAATCTCCAGCACTATTTCTACCACAATGGGATATTTTCCAACTACTAATCCATCTTCTTTTCCAACTTTTGCATTCCAATCATCAGTAATAATCAATGGATCTTGATTGCATGTTTCATCAATTTCAGACTGTAGAAGTTGGCAAAAATCTTCAATTTCTTCATCTTTGACATTAGTGTTTAATATGTAAACATGAGTAATAGTCATATTAACTAGTCCTCCCTGTAGGTGTATGTATATTATACTATTGCTGACAGCATTGTCCTTCAGGATAGATTTTCAAGTGTTCTTTTTGATGATGAATGTGACACCAGTCCTCTTCAATTGGTATTTCCTGCCTTAATAGACCATATGATTGTCCTATTCAAAATGGCCAAGATCAGTCCAGTTCAGCTCACTAATGCCCAACATGTCAATCTTTATGTGCTCTATTTAATTTTTGACAACTTCTAATTTTTTCTAGACTCATACTTCGTACATTCCATGCTTCAATTATTAATGGATGTTTGCAGGTCCTTCTTCTCATTTTGAAAAGTGCCACATGAGCAAACAGTGGTCCCAAAAGCTTTATTCCATCTACATCACTAAGGTCGACTCTACTTTGAGGAGGCACTGGCACTCTTTCCCAGTATGATTCTGAGTGCCTTCCAACCTACAGGTTCATTTTTGGGCACAATGTCACACAGTGTCCTGCTGCTATTATAAGGTTTTCAATGCCTTTTTTTTTTTTTTTTAAATAAATAGACTGCCAGGTCCTTTTTCCTAGTCTGGCTTAGTCTGTAATCTGTTCTGAAACCTGTTCACCATAGGTAACTGTGTTGTTTGGGTTACCTAGTGCCACTCTAACAAGAATATACCACAAATGGGATTGCCTTAATAAACAGGAGTTTACTCTTACAATTTGGAGGCTTTAAGTCCAGGTTCAAAGTGCCAGGTTCTAGGGGCTATGTGAAAGTTCCTCAACCTTTGGGGCTTTAGCTCTGCCTCCTGCTCCCAGCCCACTGAAGCTAGAGGCATCTCTTCACTCAAGCAGCTACTAGCTGCTGAGGCTAACAAGCCCAAAGTCAACAAATAAAATGGCACAGTCCCAATGTTATGAAACTACACAGCAGGCCATTAATTCAAGTCCATTGAAAGTCCCAGGATCAGCAGAGCATGGCAGGCTGCTGAACAATAACTCAGCTACATGCAGGGTTCAAGCATGCTATAAGCTAGAGACTATCCCCAAGGCTTCTCCTTATATGCAAGAAACAGACCACACCCCAATGGCAGCCACTCAGATGCTTGTGGTAGATCCCACCATGAAGTTGATTACCAGTTTCATCATGGGGAAGATGGCATCCAGCTGCCCAGCCACTCAACCAGGCCCAGCCAAGTTGACCCTCACACATAACCACCACACCTTCTATTATGTGAAATACCAGTGGCATAGCTTCTAGCATCAATGTAAAATGCAAGCCACCAGAGTACTACAGATAGCCAAGTGGAGGATACATGTTAACAGAGATACTTTTTTTTTTTTTTTTTTTTGCTTGTAATAAAGCAAAACACCAAACTCACTGCCCTTGAGTTGCACCTGAGTCATAGTGACCCCTTCTTGGGCTTCCAAGACAGTACCTCTACAGAAATAGATCGCCCAACCTTCCTTCCGAGGAGTGGCTGGTGGGTTTGAACCGCCAGCCTTCTTGGTAAGCAGTCAAGTGCCTTAGGTATTACGATTTTATATCCTTTCAAGATGTGTATCTTCTCCACAATCAGATCTCCACTTAGGCTTAGAATGAATATTTTTTAAAATGACAAAATTCTTTGTTTTTGCCTAAAATGAGCAATTTTGGAATATATGTATATTAAGAAAAGAGCTCACATGAGACATAAAATGTGATCAGGTGTTTTTTTTTTTTTTTCCTGGTAAAATCGGTCCTTTGAACAAAGGAGGTGTTCTAAAACCGAGGAAGCCCATAGATACTACATGTGATTTTAAATGATTTGAATCCAACTATTTTTCTAGGCCTGTGGTAAAGACATTTAGCTGTTGTAGTCGTATTCTTCTGACCTTTATATATTATTTAGAATTACTCTAGGAATTCACCTCTAAATATGCCAGTTATATATTACCTCATTTATAAGGAAGAATCATTTATTTCTGTTCTTTTCATTGCCACAGTTTCATAAGTGGTGCCTGTAAGCAGTCAGTATTCATATTAGACATAAAGAACGTTGACAGAAGAGACACAGACAAAATATACAAATCCTATAAAGCAGCAATCAATTTAGCTGGCTGACTAGCTCTGGACAGTTTGTTTCAACTTTTGAAGGTTTATGGAAAACTCTTCGTTTCATCTTATCGTCAAGGTCTTACTGCCAGAATAATATATAAGACACTTGGACCTATCTGCATTTGACTTAATATGTTGAGATTGAAACTAGGATATATTGCATGCAGCAAACATTGGTAGTTTCAACCTCATTTAATTCAAGATGAAGCCTCCTTTATCAGCTATCTACACAAGGACAGAACTGCCAGTGTCAGGAGTGCCCTGGGAGGGTCTGCAAGAGACGCCCTCCTCCAGAATACTGAGGGGTGCCAGAGCAGCAGTGAGGAGAAAGAAAACTGAAAAATCTCCCCCAAATCTCTACAACTGGTTGTCATCTAAAAATCCAACGAAACTCTGTATCATTCATTTATTCATGCATTCAACCCACACATATCTATTGAGAAGACAGGACAGTAAACAAATCAAACAGAATTCTCAGCCAGGACTGAACTTCCATTTTAGTAGAAGAACTCAGACAATAAATGATGTACAAAGTTGTTGTTATTGTTATGTGCCATCAAGTAGGACCCGACTCATAGCTACCCCTCCTTGGGTTTCCAAGGCTGTATCACTGTGGAAGTAGATTGCCCAGCCTTCCTTCCAAAATAGCAGAAACGAAAACAAATACATTCTCTGTCATCGAGGAGCTTGGTTTCACTGAAAGGATACCATCAATAAACAAGTAGAATACATAAGTAAGTGTTTAGAAAACACCAAAACAAGAAAAGGGCAGGAGGAATGCAGAAGTATTTCAATTTTAAACAAAGAAGTCAAAGAAAGCCTGTGTAAAGGAGTGATGTTTGAGTAAAGGCTTGAGGGAATGTGATAGAGGTTGGCAGATATATGTAAGAAAAGCTTCCCATACAAAGGAGATAGCAAAGACTCTACCAAAGGCAGGAACAAAACAGTGTGTTTTATAATTGGTTAGACACCAGGATAGCTGGAGTGGTGTAAGTCCTGGGGGATCAGAGGAGATGAAGTTAGAGAAGGGACAGAGGCTGCACTGTGCAGGGGTCTTGCTGGTCCTGGCAAGGCTTTCACACCATGTGAGATGTTTGAACAGAGGAGTGGCATAAGCTCACTTCAGTGGGTTGAGAATAGACTGCAATGGGACAACCACAGAAGAAAAAGATACCAGCTGTTCTATCACGGCTGACTTTTGACAAAACACATGCATTTGATATTATGATAGATAGTGAACAAAATTATTTTCTACTTCTAGGTGTTGTGGACCAGAGAACCCAAGGTAGATAGTGAACATATTTAATCACAAGTGACCTGTGGGGATTTGCAAGGAAAGGGCGTGTAGAACAATGGGAAGGAAAGGACATTCTCCCAAATAGCCAAATCAATCAGTGGCTCGGTGGATATTAAAGGATCTGATTTAGCAGGTTAAAGGATTTGGGATGTACTAGGTGAGACGAGAATTTTCACCATCAGATATGCATTTTAGATCACTCTAGTTTCTGATTCGAGAGTGGATCACAATTGTAAATCCTTATTAGTTATGACAGTGATAACTATGATGCACTCTGAACCTGCTAATATGAATTGTTGGCTATTTTAGATGTCTTTACTCCTCTTCAGGTCTCCAGTGGGGAAAAAAAAATGGCTAACACAGAGAAGACATTTATTGATCATGCTAGTATGGTGGCTCTCAATATTCATGAGACACAAACATTGGTCCATATGTTTGAATGACAATGAAACCAAAGGAGTAAGAAATAAACTGATGTCAGGCTTACATTTCACCCACAGTTTCTAAATTGATCATTCATTTAATATCACAGCATTAAATAAAAAAATAACCTCAGGAAAAAATAATAGAAACCATCCAACTCAATCCCGTTTCAAAAAGAGAATTCTGATAGCAAACAAGGTTATGTGGCTTCCATAGACGACCTTAACTCTGGCATTTTCTAGGACATATAAAAATGTGAAGTAGCTTCAAAGAGGGTTGTGCTTATAATACCAAGTGTATGGAAAAGGGAAAAAAAAAATGGTATGCCTCCAACAGAAATAAGTATTACTTCACCTTTCCTTTGTGTCACACAGGAAGGCGATATAGGGCTGGGAAACAGAGCTACTGAATCAGGACAGCTGTTCAGTGTTCATTCTGCAGCCAATTCCAAGCTAGCAGTGCTTGGAGATGCAGAGAAAGTAGTCAGGCTCACTCCCGGTGGGGGTACTAGTTTTACTTAACAGTCTTGAACAGCTGGAGAGCGCACAGTTAACAACCACTTGAGCATGAAAGTGTCTGATGATTGCATATAAAATATGACATGTGATGATAAAAAAAA
Organism: Orycteropus afer afer; assembly: GCF_000298275.1. NCBI lineage: Eukaryota > Metazoa > Chordata > Mammalia > Tubulidentata > Orycteropodidae > Orycteropus > Orycteropus afer. The sequence continues at coordinate 96,957 of NW_006922786.1, forward strand.
AGGTAATAACAATATACAACAGAACAGACAGTCCAAACTGTAAATTGCATAACAAAATTTTAAAGGGGAACAAGCATTATAATACTATATTTTCATACTGGAGTGTTTCTTTCAAATCAGAAATAATCTAAACAAGCTAAGAAATTCTCTAGTTTTCCATCACCTCCCAAATACGTGAGTGGAAAATGATACAAAGTTGGCAAGAAGAAAATTAGAAAACCCCCACAGGGAGATTTTCATGTCTGGCGAGAGCTTTTCAATAGCCTATAAGCATCAGGTGAACACAAATATTTACGAAATGAAACAACTCTCTGGTCAGAGTATCTCTTACCTTGCAGAAAAGGAAAGCTATCAGAAACAAAGCAAGCAGAAACCAATGTTGAATTCCGAGCGTACATGCAGGACAAGCTGTGCTTTTAAATAACTGCACATGTGTTTTTAGGGATTTGTCTCACAGCTTGTGTCTTTTTTTTTTCTCCACATAACTGTCAACTGTATCAGTGATGAAAATGAAAAATGGATCACTCAAAACTATTTTTTTCTTTTTTTATCTTTGCTGAAATGTACCTTATCTGTGAGAAATTATAGCTTTGTTTGTTTTTTTTTTCTTTAGGAAATATATTTCTATAACATTTCTACAGTATAAAAGTAAAGCAGCAGGTTGAAGAGGGGAGAGGACACAGACGTATATCCACCCAGCATCTACTTTATGGAGAGCTCTCTAGGTTCTCTAAAATGTGGCCGTATAGGGAATAAAGGCCTTGCTATCTGGAAGCATGTTCTGTTTAAGGAAGGAGCAACCTACAAACCGAAAACACCCCCGTTCTCTGCACTGTTTTCCCCAAGTACTTATAATGTGATAAGCCAGATAGCTTTAGTGACTCCATCTTGACATGCTGGTACTGCCTTAAAGTTGTTCTCCCCCCCCCCCCTTAAGCTGCAGGTCTAGACCATCCCATCCTGTTTCAACTGAAAAGCTGTAGGTCTGGACCACCCCATCTTGTTTCAACTGAAAGGCTGCAGGCCTAGACTACCCCATCCATTCTGGCAGAACATGGAGACCTAGTTAAGCCCCTATGGCAACCACAGAGACAGACCACAATGCTAGGTGTTGCCCATAGGTGTGACTTGCTAGAGCAAGTATAATGCTTTCTCAGCTTCTGTAAAAGTCTGCTTGCAAAGGCTGAGTCCTAGTTGAAGCTCCCAGAGCAGGTGAGGCCCAACCACAATGCCAAGGAGTTTCTTTACAGGTGTTATTTTCTAAACTATGTTTGACATTGCTTTCTGCTTCTGTAAAAGATTGCTTGCAAAGAATAGAAAAGAGACACTCAATATTACACCCTGCCCGCTTGTGTTTTTTGTCTTTATAAACCCTGTGAAGCTGCTTTTCTGGGTCGAGAGTCCTTTCTGGCATAAGCCACCTCTCGACCCTGACACTAAAGGACTTAAAGCTGATTAGGCCTCAGAGTGCTTGGTGACTCCGTACAGTCCATCTCGCCTTTAATATACAACAATTACAATTTACTATATCAAATAATTTCCTTCCTTAGAGTTTTATTATCTGATGCCCCTGACTCGAAGGCAAATAACAACACAAACCTAGAAGGTAACCTCCATGAGGTCATAGAATTTAGTCTATTTTTATATAAATTTTCCCCACTGTCTTTATAAATACTTAAGTGAATGAACTACCAAATACTGCTGGAAATTCTATAACCAAATTGTGGATAAACAGCATAATCACTGAAGAAGGAAAATATAGTGGTTTTTTTTTCAGATATTTAAGGAAAGCATTGATGAGTTGACACAAGATTTAGCTAAAGTGGTCATAGATGTACAAGTTCTATGTTAGTATCTGAAATTATGTAGCAATTTTGATTAATTGCAACACAGAGGTTAAGTTTAAATCACTTTATTTTTCTCATTGTCTTACTAAACATTCCCAAACTTCTAGTTCCTTTTATGTTTTATTATTATTATTTTTTTTAATTTCATTTCTGGGGCTCTAGATTTCAAAAGGAACATAGAAGTCAAATTTCCTGGATGCTCAATTTTTTATGAAACCAACGTAAAATCAAGAAGTGTTGTCATGCTTTAAAGGTCCCTTGATCGGTGCAAAGAGAATGACTGGAATTTGCATTCTGACATGCTCATTTTCTTTATTATTATTCTATAAACCATAAGCCTGGATGTCCTCATGCAGCACTCACTGTATTTGCTCTAATAAATATAGTAGAGATAGAAAATGCCCACAGAAAGACGGCTAATCTATCATTAAAGGAATAGAATCACTTTGTACAGAAAGACCTTAAAGATTAGAATCTTCAGTCTACAAATTCTGACGTCTATTAAATCATGAAGAAGGTGGATAGTGTGAAAGCCAATGCTTGAACAATTTCTCTCAGAAAGATCAGCACAAGGCCCGTCCCTGCAAGGCAGAGGTTAAAGATGTCCCAAATGTCCAAACTACTGTACCACTCCATCATTTCAGACATTAACTCCTCCTCCTCCCAGTAATATCCCGTTTTGGGGTTCTGTATTTCGCTGTAATGCCTCACAGAACTCACAGACACCCAAGGGATCGTCTCACATAGTAGTGGTGGAGGCTGGCAGGCTGGAGAGTCCCAGGTCTGTGAGAGGGTCTGGAGGATCCTCCCAATTCTCGGGGTTTGATGAACCTCGGTCAGCAGATCAGGTGACAGCGGCTGTCCCAAATCCAGGGGTGAGATGAGGATGAGCCAAGACACAAAACCGGAGCAAGAAGAGGATGAACCCTCCCAGGACATTCGAAGGTACACCCTCAAGGAAGCTAAGGGTGATTTGAATTATACCCTCCAACAAGGCAGGATTCAAGATACATTCCACCTGTATTGCCCCAATAGAAATAACCTAGGTGATGGCTTTAACAGTTAGCAGCTCAAGGCAAATCCCACCACAGACAGATTGCCAGTCATTATAGAGAATGACTACTACCCAGCCAAGTTGACACCGGACCTTAACTACCACACCACCCCAAACAGGCATGGATAATAGGATTTAAAATACATCAGTGATTGGAGGACAATAGCTAGAAGGGCCCCATCAAGCAATTTACTGCAGCCGAGCTATCCACAAACTTCAATTATCCTTAGAGCACCCTCTGAAGTTTAGGAGAGATATATTTAGGACAAATAATGGGAAGTGCCATGCTACTTTATTTATTGAGTAGAGTGTTCATGGAAGTAACACCAGCTCAAAATATAACAGGTTCATAAAAGGTTTAGATAAAAACATACAATAAATCTATTCTAGGCTATTAAAGGGAATTGGCCCAACATACCATTATTACCACTTTTATCTCTGTCAAAGTACTGGGCTCCCTTGCTCTCTGGTTGTATTTGAAGTGACCAAGCTTGACAGTTTTACAGTGGAATTAAAACACCAGGCATCTAGTAAGATGGGATAAATAGCAAGACCCGATAACAAGCAGTACTTTACATAGCTTTATGTAGCTAGTTGTTGAATGAATTAATTTCCCATAACCATGGTAAAATTTCTGATGGCCATTATGAAAATGAGATTAGCTATACTGACCTCTTCCTGAAGCTGCATTCCTCTCAAGAGTCTGGATTAAATCTTGAAATTTAGTTGCAAGATCAGTATGATTCTGGAAAATCTATCTATCTACCCAACAATCATCAATCATCTATCTATCATTCATATGTATGTGTATATATATATATATATATACATATATATATATATATATATATTGCAAACATGAAAACATAATAAAGGCTCTTTTGCTATTAGATGTGCACTCTAGATTTTGGTACAAAAAGCATTATTTTGAAGCATCTTTGAGTCCTGGTGTTTTGAGCCATAAAGAAATCTTATTCATTACATTTCAAAATATGTTTACCATATGTTACCCTAATTCAGTTTCTCTGATTTGCAAATTTTTTACTAAATAATTGAAGAGAAACAAGTCATTTTGGATTTATATCTCAGGTCTTTATGTTGAATCATGTTCTACCATGATACTTGCTGCTACATAGATATGAAGCATTTTAGAATGATATTATTGAAATATGAATACACATAAATATAAGCACACAAGTTAATACACATTTAATAACCTGATAGACATGTGCACTTATGGTTCTTATAAAGTTATCAGAAAATGTAAATATAATTACAAGTAAAACACAAAATAAGTAGTATTCAAATTAACATAAATGTTATTTAGCAGATTCTTTCAGTTTACAAAAACTAACTAGTTTATATGATGCTGAGAGTTTGATAGAGATTCTTTAGAGACTGATGCAGGTGAAGTAAAGTAATCTCCTTATCCAGTTTTCTCTATGGCAAAATTTTCATATAATTCATATAATTCAGCATAACATCAGTGGAACTACATTTGGCAAAAACACATAAAATACATCATCAATTCACCACTATTTATTTCACAAAAGCTTTCAAGGAGGACAAAAGGGACCATGCTCACAAAAGGAAGAATGGGTCCTGAAGTAAAAAAAGAGTAATTTGTTAAACAATTATTACCCATCTTCAAGATATTACTACACTCATGCATCCATATTATCAAAATAAAGCCTACATTTTTCAAAACCCATATCATATGAGCCCTGCTGGGGAAACATATAAGTTGTGACATAACATGTAATAGGGTAAAATGGTTTCATAATAGTAGATATTTTCAGAGAGCAAATCTCTCTTACAGTTAGAGACAGTTGGAACAAGTGTTATTGAAGATTATTTTGGCAATTACAGTGCATTTTACTAAACAATGAGTTGTGTGTATGAGGATATGCACACGACTGCTTCTTTCTCTGCTTTGTATGAGACAAGTGGGTTCAACCCATGCTATAAAGATGAGCGTTTAAAATCTTCCATTTTTATTTTTATCAGTAGGCTCATTATGATTGACAAAGCGTTCAAATCACATAGTTTGTGTTGAAACATTACTCCATATTCATAATAAAAATTTCAAGTAAAATTAAAGAAATACAATTAAAATGAGTCTCTAAGTTAGACACACAATCCCTTCCCCTTTTACTCAGAGGAAGCCATTGTGACCATTTTTCTCTGTAAAGAAGAGAATGTTATACTTCCATCATGGGAGAAGATGCTAAATAGTAGTTAAAACCTGAGGAATTTAATATGGAGTGGAAGAAAATTGCAGACATGAACTGGTAACTCAGAGCACATAATGTTTGATAGCACGTATAAGAACATCCCTGGGAATGAAGAATGGGCAGACAAATATAATGTGTTAGTATAATCCCATTGTTACTTCCAGGTTGGTTGACCTTGGAGAAGTAACAGTTACTGCTAGATATTGACAGTGTTTGGCCCAATATTAACATAACTAGTTGATGCATATAAAATGCCAGGAAGAGTGGTTGACTTTTTTTTTTTTTTCCTTTTTTGTCCTAATGCATTTAGGTTAAAATAGTAAAATGCTTATATTTTTCTCCCTTTTGAGTTATTCCAGTGTGTATTATGAATGCTTTAACTGATCAACATCTCTGAACACCATAATGTAGTATTCGAGTTTCATCATAAATGTAGTTGTCTAAACAGAAACTTGACTTGGTTCCTTAATAACCAACAAAATTTCCATGTTCACTGTTGCCTTTGGTTACGTTGATAAAACTTCCGAACTTTCTGACACTTGCAAACATTCTATATATTCTCCAAGTCAAGGTCAAGTTAAAATCCCATCTACTCCATGATTTCAGCTCTCTCACATACACTGATGATTCCTAGTACTTACTGTCTTACTAGAGTCATTTTGGTGTTATTATATACCACCAAGAATGGTCATATACTCATTCTTTTCCTAGTAATATATCTTACATTTTCCATATTCACCATTGTGAGCAGCTTGCAACTCTGCCTACAATATCTGTTTTAAACAATGAATGGATTTAAAGCAAAAGTCTATTTTGAACACTCAAATATGAATTTGTGTATCTCAATATCAGTAATGTCCCTTTAAGTGCACTTGCTTTAAAGAATAAACACTTGTCACTGTTCATGTATTTATGAAAATTTCCATTTTAAAATGGATTTCTAAGATATAAAAATATCTCAGTGTTTTATATTTACAGTTCTTAATCTGGTGTGCACATTCAAATCACCCATCAAGAATTTTAAAATCTATATGGCCATTCTATAACTCCAGAAATTCTGATTCAGTAGGCCTAAGGTGGGGCCAGTGCTGCATACTAAATTAATAAGCTAACAAACAAATAATAAATATATGAAAAAGAAAAAAAAATTGCTTTAGAACTTCTACAAAAACAAACAAACAAAAAGAACAATAAAGCTTTGCGTTGAAGAAAAACTAGGGAATATTGTCCTCTGGAAAAAGAAAAAAATTTTATGTTTTTGGTGAGTCATTTAATCTTTCACTTACTCTAGACTAATATATTTATGCATACGTGAACCACAATTTATCGTCTACCTATCTGATGCATGAATTTCCTTATCATGCATTTGCAGCAATGTGAGAGAGCCTGGGTTAAGTGTCAGATTATAGACACACATATAATTGATACTAGTTTCAATACAGTGTTAAAATACAGAAGGCAATCAAGCATATGCAAAAAAATATAGAAAATAAATTTAAAAAGGGAAAAAAAAAAAGCAACTCAAGGGAGATGATGGTTCATGGCTGAAGAGAAGTATGAATCATGGTTAGATAACCTACATGGCTGGGGAACTAGAACATCCTAAGGAAAAATGAACATTAGCATCCTACCTCAGTATAATAGAGTACTAGCAGGCAGAGTCTGAGGACAAAGTGACAAAAATGAAGAAATTTAAATAGATTTTTTAAAAAATTAAATGCAACTAAAATAAGGAGAATGTCATAAATAAATAAATAGATAGATAGATAGATAGATAAGCTGACAGATTTGTATTACAAGCAAATTTTGCTGAATGAAGCCAGTCAGATCCTGAAAAGACAAATACTGTGTGATCTCACTTACATGAAGAAGCTGTAGGCCTAAGGCAAATGCACACAGAATAAAGTTTGCCGGGGTTTACCAGAGACAAGAGGGTTGAAGAGAATGGCAGGCTCTGGTTAAGAGGCATTGACCATGTTTACAGTGATGGAAAACTTAGTAACCAGTGATGACTACATACGTTTACTGTAACTACTGTCACTAAATTGTACACCTGAAAAATGTTGAGCTGGAAAATGTGTTATATACATTTCTTATTTGCAAGAATAAAAAAGGAGAAGACAGTTTAGATCAGATTAGGTTAAACAATTTGAACTTTACCAGTAACCAATATTAATGCTGATAATTTTTACTGGGTACATATAAAATGCAAAAAAAAAAAAAAAAAAAGTAAGCATTTGATAGGTATACCTTCATATAGTCCTTTTAGCAGGTTTATGCAGTTGTCCTTGACGTATGCCATTGAGTTGGTTCTGACACACAGCAAGTCTTTGTACCTCAAAACACAATGCTGCACAATCTTATGCAAACGTCACAATCATTGCTATGCCTGAACACATTGTTGGAGCTACAATGTCAATCCAACTCATTGTGGATCTTTATCTTATTCCCTGACCTTCTACTTTACCAAAAATGACATCTCAGGAACTGGTCCCTCTTGATAACATGACCAAAATACTTGAGACAAAATTTTGCCGTCCTGACTTCTAAGGAGCATTTGAGATGTAACTTCTTCCAAGACGCACTCTTCTTTCTTCTGGCAGGCCAGAGTATATTGATTATTAATATAATAACTTACATTAAACTTGGCAGGGACTGGTTTCGAATAGCTGGGCAGCTAAATGTAGTGATTCCCTATGAAAAGACTGGTAATCAATTCCATGGTGCAATCTACTGGAGGAGCTGAGTAGCCGCCTTAGGGATGTGGTCTGCTTCCAGTATATAAGGAGACAGCTTTGAGAAAGGTGTCTGAGTTTTTTGGAGTGCTTGGACCCTACAGGGAGCTGAGGCTTCATCTCAGTGGCCTGCCATGTTGTCTGCCTTGGGACTATTAATGGACTTGAATTAATGGGCTGCTGTATTGCTTGATAATCTTGGGACTGTGCCACTTTACTTGCCGAACTTTGTCCGCTGCAGTCGGCAGCAGCTGCCTGAGGTAAGAAATGCCTCCAGCTTCAGTGGACCAGGAGCAAGAGGCAGAGCTTGAGAGGCTTTCACCCAATCCCTAGAGCTGGCGCTTTGATCTCGGATTTCTATCCTTCTAAACTGTGAGACAATAAATGCCTGTTTGTTCAAGCCATCCACTTGTGGTACTTTCTGTTAGAGCAGCACTAGAAGACCAAAGGAAGTCCATACAGTCAAATGCCTTTGTATCATCAATAAAATGCAGGCAAACATCTTACTGCTCTTATCAGCTTTCAGGCAAGATCCTTGTAACATCAGCTGCAATATCCCTCATTCTACGTCCTCTTCTGAATTCAGCCTGAATTTTAGCATTTCCCTGTCAATGTACTGCTGCAACTATTTTTATCTTCAGCAGAACTTTGCTTGCATGTAATATTAATAATATATTATTTGAAAATTTCCACATTCTGTTGGATCACCTTCCTTTCAAGGGGTCACAAATATGGATCACTTCCAGTCAGTTGGCCTTCCACATTTCTTGGCATAGGTAAGTGAGCGCACTCAGTATTTCATTAATTTGTTGAAATGTCTCAATTTGTATTCTGAGAGTTCTTGGATCATTGTTTTTCACTAATGCTTTCAGTGAATCTTGGACTTCTTCCTTCAATACCATTCATTCTTGATCATATGCCACCTCCTGAAATGACTGAACATCAACCAGTTCTTTTTGGCACAGTGACTGCGTATTCTTGCCTTCTCCCTTGAGGCTTCCTGTCATTCAATACCTGACCATAAAATACTTCAATAATATAACTCAAAGCTTGAATTTTTCCTTCATTTCATTCAGCTTAAGAAATGCCAATAATGTTGTTCCCTTTTTGTTTTCCAACTCCATATTTCATTATAATATTCTTTGCATATTTCATTATAATATTTTACTTTCTCTGCTCAAACTACCCATTGAAATCTGTTCTGCTCTTCATCATGTTTTCTATTTGCTTCAGCTACTGTATGTTCAACAGCAAGTTTCAGAGTCTCTTCTGACATTCATTTTTGTCACTGCTTTCCTGTCCTTCTAATGACCTTTTGCTTTCTTCATGTATGATGTCTTCTTGATGTCATTCCAAAACACGTGAGATCTTCAATCAATGGTGTTCAGTGTGTCAAAATTATTCTTTAAATGGTTTCTAAATGCAAGTGGGCTATATTCATGGATGTACTTTGACTTCCGTGGATTTGTTATAATTTTCTGCAGCTTCAACTCGAACTTGCAGATGAGCAATTGATGATCTCTTCCAAAATTGGCCTCTGGCCTTATTCTACCGATGATACTGAGCTTCACCATAGTTTCTTTCCACAGATGAAGTTGATTTAATTCTTATGTATTCCATCCACTGAGTTCTATATGTAAAGTCATTGTTTATATCCTTAAAAATGGTAATTGCAATGAGTAAATTGTTGTTATTGCAAAATCTGTCATGTGATCTCCAGCACAATTTCTATCACCATGGCTATCTTTTCCAGGTATAAATGCTTCTTTTTGTGCAACTTTCACATCTCAATCACCAGTAATTATCAATGCATCTTGATTGATTGTTTGATTAATATGAGACAGCATAAGTTGGTAAAACATTAATTTCTCATATTTGGCATTAGTGGTCGGTGTGTAAATTTAAATAAATCCATATTTGGTTTTCCTTGTAGGCCTATGAATACTGTCCTGTCACTGATAGCACTGTAGTTAGGAGAGATCCTGAAATGTTCTTTTTGATGATTAATGTGATTCCATTCCTCTTCAATTTGTTATTCCCAGTATAGTAGACATGTTGTTGTTGTTGTTATGTGCCGTCAAGTCAAACCTGACTCATAGCGACCCCTCCTTGGGTTTCCGAGGCAGTATCACTACGGAAGTAGGATTGCCCAACCTTCCTTCCGAGGAGTGGCTGGTGGGTTTGAACCACCAGCCGTCTGGTTAGCAGGCAAGTGTCTTAGCCACTATGCTACCAGAGCTCCTTAGGATTGTACAATTCAAAATGGCCAATACCCAATATATAAGGTAATGATCAGCACATCATTAAGTCAAAGGAAGACACAGAGAAGTGCACAAGTGTTACAGACAACAAAGGGAATTACTATTCCATGCACAATCAGTATCAGTAATAACAAACAATAATCTATAAGAGGATACACAGGCAGACAGGCAAGCTGGACAGGTATGGATGGGTGACTGGGACTATGAATTCTACTATATATAGGTTTGGCAGAGGATATTTCTATTGGTGTTCATACATATTTCTGTATATACTATAAATACACACATGTACAAAGTGGAGCAATTGGGGGCAAAGTTATGAAAAAATTATAGCCACAACCAAGTACCTTGAGGTAATAAAAGACTGGGCTTGTGGGCTTAGACTACAGTCTCAAGGGACAGCTAACTCAACAGACATAACAAAGACACTGTTCTTTAAGAATACAGTCTTTCATAAATCCCAGCAAGTGGCCATCTACAGTGCAACTATTGGTCTCTCTCCATTTGAAGCCAAAAGTGAAGAAAATCAGACTCATGGAAACAGTCCAAAGGACTAATAGACCGTGGGAACCTCAGCCTTCTTGACACTGAGACTGGAAGAACATACTGTACATGGCTCCCATTGTTGACCACTCTGCAAATGATCACAATGGATGGTCCTGGATAGTGGGAGAAAAATGTGGAACAAAACTTAAAATCACATAAAAGATCAGGCTTACTGGTCGGATAGTGATTGGTGGAACTCCCAAGACTATAGCCCCTAATCACCCTTCAAGCTTGGAACTGAACTCACCCAGTGGTTCAACTTTCAGCCAAGTAACACACAGGCAGGCCTGTAAGGTGAACAATAACTCTAGAGGGGTACACACTTCTTAGACCAACCACCCACACAAGATCAAAAGACTAGCTTCTGCCCAGGGAAGAAGGACAAACAGAAAGGGGAAACACAGGAAGGAAGCGGGAAGAATGATATCACATTGCGGAGACCACAATTGAAAAACAATTTGCTCTATAAACTTTTATTCATATCCCAATGAAAAGTAACAACAAGAACAACAACAAAAAATGGCCAATAAGTCCATTTCAGCTCACTGATGCCTGGGATATCTATCTTCGGTATTCTGTTTCATTTTGACAACTTCCAATTTTCCTAGAGTCATCATAGCAACCCCTCCTTGGGTTTCCAAGGCAGTATCACTACAGAAGTAGGTTGCCCAACCTTCCTTCCATGGAGGGGTTGGTGGGTTTGAACTGCCAGCCTCCGGTTAGCAGTCAAATGCCTTAGGCACTATGCCACCAGAGCTCCATACATGTCACACTCTCATTAAAAATGAATTTTTGCAGCTCTTTGTTCTCATTTTGAGTCATCCACCAACAGCAAATGAAGGTCCCAAAAGCTTTCCTCCATCTGCAGCTTCATTAAGGTCAACTCTAGCCCCTCCCCTGTTACATTTTGAGTGCACTCCAACCTGTGGGGTTCATCTTCCAGCATTCTGACAGTGCTCTGCTGCTATTCATAAGGTTTCATTGGCCATTTTTTTTTTTTTTTTAGAAGTGGGTTTCTGGATTCTCCTTCCTCGTCTGTCTTAAATTGGAAGCTCCACTGAAACCTGTCTGCCATAGATGAATCTGCGGGTGTTTGACATACCATGGCATAGCTCCCAGCATCACACCAACACACAAGCTATCACAGTATGACAAAATCACAGACCCCTGGTGAGTTTATGAAGTAGCCCCATTATGATTCCATCTTCCAGACAAGAAAACCAAGCTTAGATAGATTAAATAGCTTAGCCAAGATTTCTGTGCTGCATATATATATATATATGTATATATATATATATATATATATATATATATATATATATATATACACACACAGTAGCTCTGGTAGCATCATGCCTAAGGCACTTGACTACTGACCAGAAAACTGGCGGTTCTAACCCACCCAGCCACTCCTCGGAAGGAAGGTTGGGCAATCTACTTCCATAGAGATACCACCTCAGAAACCCAAGGAGGGGTCGCTATGAGTCGGGTCCAACTGGATGGCACATAACAACAACAACAACATTATATTCTGCCTCATCTCTCCTGTGGTTAGATTACACTCTCTCCTATCTACACTTCTCTCAAACTGCACTCATACTACTAGCAAACACTGAATTATTTGCAGTGCACTTACCATTAAACGTTGCTCTTACATACTAAATTCTGATCTCACTGAGAAGGGCCCATATCTCATCAGTCTATTTTCTAAGTTCCTAGTAAACTCTTTCAGCTACATTCAACTAAAACTCACTGCCAGCAAGTCAATTCTGATCAATAGGGATGCTACCAGACAGAGTAGAACTATCTCATAGGGTTTCTAAGGTTGTAAATTGTTATGGAAGTCGACTGCCTCATCTTTCTCCCACAGAGCGGTGGATGGGTTCAAACCACCAACCTTTTGGTTACCAACAGAATGCCTTAATTGCTGGGCCACAGAGATCCTTCTATTTGACTATAAATGAGAACTCTAAAATATGTTTCACTTTTGAAGGAAAGTTGTAAACTGAATCTCTCCTGTCATGTGTATTTGGAATCAAAAGAAGTAACCTATGTTTGATGTTTTAGTTTTGATAGGGATAATATTAAAACAATAGAATGATAGGATATGAAGAACAAAAGAAGTTAGATTTATCTTGTTTAGATCATCATGTATAGTCCCAGGCCAAGCCCAGCCCACTGGCATCAGGCTGATTTCTTCTCGTAGTGACCCTACAGGCCCTAGGACGTAAGGGGAAAAATGGTAAAAAGGTGAAAATAGTCTGGTAGTGAAGGTTAGCTAGAGATATCCATCTCCTTTGTCACTTGAGGCTAGAGTATCTTGGATACACACATACACTATGTTTTAGAGGGAAACTTAGAAGGACTGGACATTTTAGCTAAAAGTATTTTAGTTTTTATTCATTTGGAAAGGTGTTGTCACCTGCTTCTCTCTATACTTATGATTAACCCCTTCACTATTTACTCTGCAAAATCTTTGCCTGAAGCAATAGTACTATAATACGTGAACTCGACATCATCAAACTTCTGTATCTAAATTTCAAACATCTCTAAACCCTTAAAAATACCAATGCAATCTCTGCCCTCCTTCCTTGGTTGAAACAGCATTTTATATATTTATTTGAAATAATTCTGCTGGATATGTATAGCAAAAATCCGAGCAGTCTTCAAAGAAGGAAAGCACATCAACAGTAATATCTTTTAGAAGAGAGACACTTTTGTTGGCAGAAGGAGCATGACTAATGGGAAGCAAATCAATCTCTGTTTTCAGTCAGATGGTTGGATTTTGCATGAGAAATGTTATGCTCTGACCACTTGTTTTACATATAAAGAAGGCTAGGATGTTCAAAACAGAGAGAAAAACACTGGGTTTACAAAGATGGACAATGTACGACTCATCATACATACCTACAGATGATCTTCGTAAGATTTTCAAACTTTATAAATTTATCTTCATTTCCCACTGAGCTCTAATTCTTTCACTGAAAGCTAATTACTCCCATACCCCAAAGAGATACAATTCAGGAGCGGTTCATATTGTAGCTGTGACTGTATCTAAGCTATCCCATATCCATTCTTGGAATCAAAATCCTACTCATATCTTAATATTGATGATGATGATAGTAGTGATCATAATAATATTTTAGGATGGTACCTTAATGCACCCAGACATATAGATAACTATAGCCATAGACTTAGATAGAGGAATAAATTTTGGGAAAATATTATTTTAAGCTATTGGTATAGGTTATGTACAAAGAAAATTCACTTTGATCAAATATCGTTATTTTTACCTTCATATAACAAAGGAAAAATAAAAACAAAGGAATAAGACCATAAAAGTAATCAGTAGTTGTTCTAAATTTTAATATTGGTACAGTTATTTTTTTTCCCAATTTCTAGAAATGACTTATTTTTCTATTTTTAAGCCCAGGTACTTCCTTCTAAAATTATAAATGAAGCAATAACTACTGATCCTTCTCCTGTACAAAAATATTGGTAAACAACAAACCTAGCAAGACAGGCTTGATATATACTTAAAAGAGAAATATTTTAGTTTTACAAAATAAATAAATAAATAAACTATCCCTCTAAGCTTCCATTGATCCCATGGAAAACCATTGAAGACCCATTATTTTCTAGAATGAGGTCTCTGCTTCTCATGCAGGCAGCATATTTCCATTTAAGTTTCATAAAATGCAAAATTACTAGAACACAGTCCCTGCGTTTTCGTTTGTATTTTGCTGGTTTGTCTGATTGTTCCTGTTGTGCTGCACACCGAAGGATGCTGGGATTCATTCAGTCTTGAGAAAGTTACATGCTTAAAAGGGTCTGTAGCGTGTACTTGCAGCTGCACTGTAAAAACGTATTTTAGTTTTAAAATGGTATCTTGCTTCAAAAATGCTGTTTTAAAAATATCTTGTTTAGAGTTTTATTAAATAGTAGCAATTCGTATCAAATGTAAAACTAAATGGCATTAGCCTAAACATTGTTAGTAACATTTCTTAACCTTTAATGCAAATGTGCATTTGCTTCAATGCTTCCAAGTTGCGATGTTCAGTTGAAAATGAATCTAGTCTGCAATATACTACAATGAACCACAAGGTGGCTCCAAATACCTAAATATGTTATTTTACCTCTGACCTGGCACTGAATTTTGCCAGAAATATTAGCAGCCATTTACCCTGCAAGTGGGCCACTACTTCATACTCACAACCATAGTTCAACAGTCTAAGTTTTGAAATCAAATTAATGTTATTAAAAATGCAGACATTCAAAATAGCATATCAAATAGTTGAAAACCATTAGAAAGAAGATGAAGAACCTTGAAAGGAAATTATTTAAGTAGAATGCATAATGAATCATTGAATAACATCCCTTTGGTTTTGATTTTAAAAATTATTTTCTCCTCTCATGTTTTATGATGCAAAACTTTATTCTCACATTATTTGCAATTAAATGCAAATGTATACACTAACAAAATTTTTCTTCAGAAAAAGAATCTGTGATCACAGAATTTTAAAAGGAAAGCATTCTAATTATTAAGCCCTTGGAAGGTCGAACACAACGTATGCAAAAGGGCATACTTTTAAAAAATCAAGCAAACTAAATTTTAATGCATATATTGTTAATAAAAAGTTTTAAATAGCCATCCTGATCAATAAGCCAAAGAGTTAAATCAGTTAGCTTTTTTTTTTTTTTTTTTTAAGTGAGGCTGGGGGATGGGAATATTGTGGTAAATGACGCCAGTATTTAATAACATGCAAAAGATAGTGACTTTAATTAAATAGAAATAAATGCAAATATAGCTATGACGTATATAGAGAATTATCTTTATAATTTTCATTAAATAGCATTCATTGGCTAGATTTAACAGTCTCTGTTTGGGCTTCGTCATCTTTCCTTGGTGGTGGTTAAGGCAAAAAAGCTAAGTATATGCTATAAATATGTGAATTTCTAAAATAGATACATTAAGTAGCCTTGAATCAAAATTACAAGTGACAAGTAAAAACTGTGATACAATTCTAGATTCTTAAAATGAAGCTTCAAAAAGATACTTATAGATCCATATATATGTATATTGTATGCCCTTAAATTATGTTCATTCCTGATGCTTGTTGTTGTTGTTGTTATGTGCCGTCTAGTTGGCCCTGACTCATAGGACCCCTCCTTGGATTTCCGAGGCAGTATCACTAAAGAAGTAGATTGCCCAACCTTCCTTCCAAGGAGTGGCTGGTGGGTTTGAACCCCCAGCCTTCTGGTTAGCAGTCAAATACCTTAGGCGCAACGCTACCAGAGCTCCTTAATTACCATAAAATAGAGCCACAAAAAAACGAGAAAGGCAGAAACAGTAATTTTAAATTGATCTTGGTATCACCTTGAATGCAATCAAAGTAAAAAAGAAATTAACTAAATAAAACCGGTTAATATTTTCACATTTTGCAGTGAGTTCTATGTCTTCATCAGACAGTTTCAGTCTAAGAAAGTGATAGTCCACTGACCTTTCAGCTTGTAATGCAGACTGTGGAATCATTCCTCAGATTTATAGGTATCAAAACTTTAATGGGATTATTTCTGTAATGTACTGCTTCTGTTCATCACTCTTTTTCTAATTTTCATTACTCTGACCTCAAGAAGGAGAATTTGTGAAAGGCACCATTACTGCTGTATATTCAGAAATGGCTCATGTTTCGCCTGAGTGAGTTTATGTGGCTTACAGAGCTTACAACAGTTAGTCTACATCTTTCTAATGTTCTCTCCCTTCTGTGCCCTTTTTCAGGTCCTTCTTATCATTTTCGACATCAGTTCCCTAGCTCATGCAACGACTATCTGTGATTTTGAGAAAGCACATTAAGTTTTCAGGTTACGATCTCTCTCTTTACACAACTGACATTTGCACAATCATTAGGGAATTAATATACCAACAGCCATTACATGTTAAGCTTTTTTCAGTTACAATAAATTATATGAGCCCTTTCAGATTATAAAAATAAACCGACTGGCCTGGCAAATTCTGTTATTCAAACTTCACTTTTCACAAACAAATAAACAAAAAAATAATAATAATTAAAGAATTTATGGAATTGTTGATAGAATTAGTGGCTTACACAGGATTTCTCACTTCAAGTACAAAATAAACATCTAAAAATTGTTAAGTTTTATCCCAAGTCCTATCATGATATGGTTAAAGTCAAACAAAAACAAAAACTGCTGTCGACTTGATTCCTACTCAACAACCATATACTACAAAGTAGAAATGCCCCATAGGGTTTCCAAGTCAGTAACCTTTACAGAAGCAGACTGCAAAATCTTTCTCCCATGTATGAGGTGGTGGGTTCAAACTCCTGACCTTTTGGTTAGCAGCTGAGTGCTTTAACCAGTGCACCACCAGGGCTCCTTAAAATAAAATAAAGCAAAATACCAAATGCACTGCCATTGAGTAAACTCTGACAGATAGCAATGCCCATTGGGTTTCGGAGGTGGTAAATGTTCATGGAAGTAGATTGCCCAAACTTCCTTCCAAGGAGTGGCTGGTGGGTTTGAACCTCCAGCTTTCTAGTTAGCAGTCAAGTGCCTTAGGCACTACCCTACCAGAACTGTACTACTATTACCACCACTAAAGTCCCTGGACTGCACAAATGGTTTGTGCTCAACTACTATTCTAAGGTCGGTAGTTTGAAACTCACAGCAGTCCTGCCAAATAAAGTTTCCTGAAATGTATAGGAAAAAAAAAAAATGCTCTAGAGCAGCTCCACTCTGTATCAGTAGGGCTGCCATGAATTGAATTAACTCAGTATTAGTGGGTTTAATGGGTTTATCACTACTACTAATAATAATATGAATAAGAATACATGGTAACAATAACACCAGAATACCTACTGTATATTGTTAGCATTTTACATTCAATACTTCTTGTAATCATGACAATTGCCCTATAACATGATTTTAGCTATCATTAACTTAATTTTGTTGATGAGAAAACCAAGAGAAATACTAGAGAAGTGGCAGTGCCAGGATTTGAACCCAAACAGCCTGGTGTCATGGTCCATGCTTGTATGGATCAAACGCCCTGGAGAACACTTAGGGTAGGGTCCCTTTGCTTTGTTAGTGCTTTGGGCATGCAGATTTGTCACTGTGTAGTCTCCCAAACCTGCAGCAGGTCTCTTCACAAACATAGAATATTATGGAGGAGAAACTTCGTAACTTTGAAAGGCAGTGGCTCCTAAGGATGTTGTTGTTGTTGTTATGTGCCGTCGAGTCGGCCCCGACTCATAGCGACCCCTCCTTGGGTTTCCGAGGCAGTATCACTACGGAAGTAGGATTGCCCAACCTTCCTTCCGAGGAGTGGCTGGTGGGTTTGAACCGCCAGCCTTCTGGTTAGCAGTCAAGTGCTTTAGCCACTATGCTACCAGAGCTCCTCTGGAATACTTTAATTAATTGTAGGAATGTAGAAAGGTCTGTCTAACAGAATTTTGAGCAGTAGAAGTTTGGGTCCACCTGGCCTTCAGATGTAAATATATTTTCTTCCTTTAGGTTTCTAGGCTTGGATGGATATATTAGAGTCTCTATCCTGATCTCTAACTTCAACCCTTGCTTTATTTCACATGGACTTCTGCATCTGCAAGATGACTATTGGCTATTGCAAATCTGAAATGAAATAACAGTTCCATATCACTGACCAAGATGACTGCCCTAGTCAGAACACCAATTCAGATAGCCCTCTTAGGCCCCACTGAATGAATTTTAAGCTATATAAAAATGTATCTTGAACTAAATTGCTAACTCCTAATGATAGTCTCTTGAAACACATGGTATGGATTTGAATACAATTATGGGTTGCTGTCTCTGGCTGTTTACACAGTGCCTGGTTTCCAGTAGACACTTAAAGAATGCTTGGTGAATGGAGGAATTATGAAAGGGATCAATGAACAAAGATTTTAAAAGGTTTCTTCTTACTATGTATCACAGAAAATAAAAACTGCACACTCAGTGTTAGAAAGAGGAATAGTGACTGTTTAACTGTTCTATATAATTTTGCTACTAGTCCATAACATTGGACTATTCATAACATATTTACTAATATTCTTATTTAAAAGCACATGATATTTAATTGTGCATATCACTTTTGAACTTCTCTATCCTAAAAGAAAGGAACTCTGGTGGTGTAGTGCCTAAAGCATTTGACTGCTAACCAGAAGGTTGGCAGTTCAAACCCACCAGCCACTCTGTGGAAGAAAGACTAGCCAATCTACTTCCATAAAGACTTACTGCCTCAGACACCCAAAGGGGGTCTCTAAGAGTTGGAATAGACTCAATAGCAGTGAGTTTGTTTTCATGTTTTATCCTAAAAGACAAAAAAATGTATTAAAATTATTCCTGTATCTCTGGGTATGGTTCAACGGAACCATGACTCCCAGCATCTTTCCCTCAATTTGAGTGAAATTAATCATAAGCGAACACAAAGTGAGTAAGTTGACTTTGAATACCAGGAGAACATTTAAATTTGTAAAGACAAATGCAAAAGAAAAAGTATAACAGCTGCAAAAGAATAAGTAGAAATATGTAATAGCCTAATGACAAAAGACAGATAAATTAATGGTTTGTCTTTTACATATCACAATACTTAACTTCTTAATACTATTGAAAATTAAAATTTTCCTTATGGAGTTTAAGAGAGTGGTGTGTATGCAATATCTTAGTTTGTTTCTAGGAAAGATAAGGCTGTTCTCATTCATACTTGATTTTTTCTGGGCCTGCTTAGAAATAGGATCCATCCAGTGCTCAGCTTATACAGTGGTGGGAATTAATATCTTTGTCCTGAATTCAAGACCATAGTCACCATTTCTCTAATGTCACATTTCCATTGGGCTGGAAGTCCAGCCTACCGCCGTAGTGGCTTTGTTCTAAGAAAGAAAGCACTTTTCCACCTTATATTGTTGAGGGTCTGCGCTACAGGATGAAGGACTGTCCATCTGCAGGGGGCGAAACAGAATAATTTTGTGATGAAAGTATTTCTCTTACTTGCATTTGAAGGATATTTCATTTCTCACATCCCCATTTTTTCTGTCTTTAAAAAAAAAAAAAACTATTGAAAATTAAATGCTTGTGTTTATTCCTAAATTAGTAAAGTTTCACAAGTTGACAACAAAAAAGGTTATCTTCTATTAACTGATACCAAGTATGAATATTCATTTTCAAAGACATACTAGCTACAAAACATCCTTAGAAAAGAGTTCTCTCTCTCTCTCTCTCTCTCTCTGTCTTTTTCTTCTTTTTTTAAATTTCATCCATCCAAAAAGTTGTATGTCAGCAGGAAGGGGAAAAAAAAAAAAAAACACCTATTTCCTGGGAAAACACTATACAAAATCTGACTCATCACTCTAGCAGGGGAAAAAGAAATGGGAAAGAATGGGAGAAGGAGAGGGATCAACTTCCCTGTTTGCACTAAGTACTCAATTCTCAACTAATTTCCAAAAGAATAACTGAAGCCTTGGGGGAAGTGGTGTATAAAGAAATAAAGGTTTTCCATGGATTCTTATTCATGGGGAAAGGCTTTTATTCAAATGTAGGAATCTAAATGCAGACAGAATAAATGTGCATATTGGTGGTTTTCACTCTCTAGAGACTACATATTGAAAAGTCACTCTGGTGACAAAATACAGTTCAAGACTACAGAGCAAGAATAACCTCAACTTATCATGCTTAAGGAGGAACTCAAGAAATAAGAAAAAAAGTTTACACATGACTAGGCTAATGGTTAATCATTTCATACTCAGTATCTGCTTATTTGATGAAATAAAGTGACAAGCACTTAATTTTATTACAATAGTTTCTTTCTTCTATTCATCCGTTTAACAAATAAATACCACATAGTTGGTATTATAGGTGTAATGATTTATATTCTTTATTTTATTCACAATGGATTTAAACCAACTGAGCTATAGAGAGAAAAAAATACTTAATAAAGCAATATTCTAATAGAAATAATTAACATAATTTACAGGTGGAAACAATTACACAGTAAACACAAAACAAAATTCCTAGATACTTCAAAACTTTACAAATGTACCTAAATATAAAGCAATTGATTTCTATTTTATTTTTTTTTACTTAGAAACAAGTCCAATTATCCGGAAGCATCATGGTGATTCATTTACATTTGAAGTCTGATGCAAGGATTAGGGACTTGTGTTACCTTAAAAAATCCCAAATGTCCCAATTGTCTTCAAAGGGAGTTTGTTCAAGTTGATCTTATTGGAAGTTGAGTTAAATGAAATAAAGGAAACTCAATCATATTTTAGAAACCTATAATATTAGCATCATGCACCATAACCTATTCTGAATTTTCTAATAATCTAGGCAAAAATGTTGATTGCTTTCATATGTTTGTACAACCATACCAACTTTTAACTTCAATTCTTACATTTATAAATACTATGGAAACATTGCAGGGAAGTATCAGAATAACCCAAGTTAAAATATTGACTTCATTATATTGCTTATTTTGAATTGATCACACATCCTGTCTAACTTGATTATTGTTACAGTTTGTTTCCCAAAATCTCAACCAGAAACGAGAGAGAAAATCAATGGCAGTTCTCGATTCCCAATATCCAGAACAGACAACTACTCATTTTATATTATATCTATATAATCTATGTTTACATTAAAAAAAAAGTAGAGGAAAAAAAAAAGGTAGATTTGTTCCTTACATCAAATAAGAATGAATATGTCTAATGAAATATTGCTTTCTGGAAATAGGCAAATTGTGTGTTTTATTTATTTTTGAAATTAGAGTTCTGTCAAATTATGTCAATATTCACTATTACAGTAAATCAAGAAAGATCCCCAATCAACAACTGATGTACTGAGAATAACAGCTCATGTCGGTACATCCTAAATTCTGATAGTTTAGAGAAGTAATTTCATTAATAAATGGTGAATTTCCTATATATTGCTTGTTAGTGCAGTAAACTGCATTGGTGTCAATTTCAATTTCTTAAAAGCCTAGGTGTTATATATCTATAAGTATTGCTTTCATTTTAAGTGACACACTCTAGCCAACTGAATGGTAATATACTTTATGCTATAATGCAAAGGATAATATAATATATCCATTGCATAATGTGGATGATGATAGAACACTGGCCATAAAATTTACAAGATTTACAGAAATATTTCATAAGGGGTAATGTATAAAAGAGCATGGGGAATTCAATCAAGCACTTTTGTAATTGTCAGAAATGATAGAAGGAGGGAAGAAAAGAGGGAGGGGGAAGGAGGCAGGAAAGTAGGGAGAGAGAGTGAGAGAAGGAAAGAAAGAGCTCTAGTAAGTTCATTGTCCAGTCTTCCTTCGGAGGAGTGGCTGTGGGTTTGAACCACCAGCCTCCTGGTTAGCAGTCAAATGCCTTAGGCACTAAGCCACGAGAGCTGCCTAAGTTTCTGAACACCAGCAGCAGGGTTCTGAAGTGTTTAGACATGTCAGTTAATGTTGAATTCCCTGTTGTGAAGCAATGTTGTTTTATAGCTAATAATCTATTGCTTAATCCTGTCCTGAAGCTTGAAATGTCATTTGATGTTAATTTATACTTCATTTTCACGTAGAGTATGGAGAATGGAGACTGCTTTCAAAAAAATTGAAAATTGAGATCACATGATTTGCCAAAGTGCTTTACTGTTACTGACAACTCTCTAAGGATATGCATCCCTTTACTGCAAGGAATTGTTCTATGCAGGCATTCCAGCCTCCCACAGGCATGCATTATTTTCAAAGGAATGCTACCTTTTATGTCCTAAGATTATTTCAAATGCAATTTTATTTTTAGCAATTCCTATGAAATTGGCAGCTTTCTCTTTCTTAAATTCACCACCAGTGTAGTTAATGTTTAACACGTATCTCTCAGTAATGTGGAAGGTAGAATAGCAAATACGTGGGAAGAGAGATATATAGGATAAGAATACAATGGGGTTGTCAAAGGTGAAATGTCTTTCTTATTTAAAAAGTTATTCCTTCTAAGAAGTTGCACTGATAATAAGGACTTAAGCAAAAGTTACATTGAAAAAAAGAACAAAACCTCATCAGATTATTTTACATGGCCAGTGTTAATACTGCATTAAGGATAACCCATTGCCAGAAATCTACAACTTTGATGTGACAGATCTGATTTTCTCACCATGTTTTTCCCTTGAGTTGGATGGGCTCAGTAGTGACAAAGAAGGCATGGAAAAGGGAAAATACATGGTCTGATGGGCTTAAGAGAACTTCCAGTTAAGAAAAACATCACAAATGATTTTTTAAAAGGCTCAAAAGCTCATACTAAAATGTCAAGTGAGGTGAGGCTCTTGTAAATCTGGGGAGGAAGAGGACAGAGGTGACCCTGAGCCGAAACCATTCTCTTAGAAGATAAGCACTGCTTGTTGATTGTCTGAGTGTTTCTTTTGTTTTTATGCATGAAAACAATTATATATATATATATGTACTTTTTTCCCTGTAATTTGGGTGACTAAACTTACTGAGGTAAAAGCAAAGAACAAGAAAGCAGGGGATGTTATATCATTACTGTATGAATATGACCCCTTATGCTTTAACCAAGGGAAAATGATGTGCATTTAAAAATTTTCAAGTTCAGGACACTTTTCTATCTGTATATTTCAAGTTATTGTAATTATGACAAAATAAAATTTTCTTGATTAACTCACGGTCTGAATAAATGTCAAGAAGAGAGAGAGAGATTTCTCTGTTAACTTTCATTTCTCAGTTATATATTCATAGTTCCATCCCTTGCAATTTTTTTTTTCAAATTATTCTTAATAGGGACTAGGTATGATACTCAGAATAATGCTTAATCAATTTCACCAGTGCTCAGTAGAAGGGTAACAATAATGAGGGCATCATTTATGCTGCTTGGTTTTTCACTTTAATCTAGTTTTGACATTACTGTTACATATAATATGGTTAGTAAATAGACTATTCTGAAAGTTGATTCCAAATCATATTATGGGTTAATCAGAAATAGAATTTTCAGATAAATAACTAAAATTTGGAGATCAAATGTCTGACTAATATTATTTACACAGGAATATATTACTTTTATTTTTTTTTTATACTTTGTCACTTTTTCAGTATTGGACAAGCACTTCTAATGTGACAACAGTATTAGAATGTAATTTGCATAGTAGAAATAAGAATATATTACAGTTAATGCTTTGGAAGCCCAAGGGCTAGACCAGAGGTACTTGAGTTTCCATCCCCTGATTTGTACTAATTGCTTAGTATGCAACACCATTACTGATAATAACACTTCACAAAACTATGGCACACTATGCTGCTGAATCAGCACCATTGAGGACTCGGCTGCCCTGGGCTGCAGCCTAGCGGAATGATTTGGTATAAAAATGACATCTTCCAAGAGGACACGCTGTTTTCACTTGCTCCAAAGTGGGTAAGAAGCACAGGAAATAAGTCAAATGCCTAGAAATCACAAAATAATAAAACTCTGCCTCTGTCATTTGCTTATATGGGAAACTAAGAGAACATAAAAAATTTCATCCTATTCTGAACAAGGCTCACATATTCTTGAATTAACCTCTTTGTTTTCAAACGTTTTTTTTTTTTAATAAGAAAAATAAATATTATGCCTCATTCCAAATGCAATAATTTTCTTAATAAGAAATGAGTATTTCTATTTTCTATCCCCTCTTTTTTTCTTTTTTTAAAGAAAATTCCAGTGAGAGTGAAAGTCTTACAGTGAAATATTTCATTGGATAACTGTACAGTGCTACTCTTGGCTATAAACAGCTAGTTTCCATAAACATGAAGGAACATCCGTCAAGGACTGGTCCCGCACCAGGCAGTTTAACCATTGACCTCACACATGCATGTAGGTGCTCCTACAGCTGGCATGCTCCTTTCCAACGGCCCTGTGCTTTATTTATTTATTTTTCCAGAAATAATTCTATTCTTTGACTGAAGTCAGAGAAGGCGTATGCTTTCACTAGGGAAGTCAGTTTAATAGCAGCAAGTATTTGAAACCAAAGAAGTATCTGACTTAATGAAAGCAGGCCTCAACTCACACTTTAAAAGCATAACCAATGAAAAGAAAATGTGAAAGCAAAGGACAGAAGCATTTTTTTTTTTCTGTGTTTATGATCAGAATGGGTTTGCATTTGATGTTTCCTTAAACCAAAGGGCACATGCTGCTTAGACTTCAGGCCTCTCCAGTCCCTTAATCCCCCCCCCCAAATAAATCATCATTTCCTTTCCTTATACACTGCACGTTAAATACATATTGCCACACTGACTATACTGACTGGAGGGGGCAGGGCAGACTATCTATACAACTATTTCTTCAGAACACAATTTCATCTCATTTCTTCATCACCTTAACCAAAAACAAAAATACAGCTCTGTCAATGACATAATGTTTTCAGGAAAGTTCTACTAATTAAAAGTCCTCACCATACCAGACCAAAAAAAAAAAAGAGCACACTTGCCAAGTGTTAGTCACCACAGAGAAGCTCTTGTAACTACGTTTTTAAGGGAAGAGAGGGGGATGGTGTGGGGGAGAAAGTCTCCTAACATATGCATTGGACCCTAACAGTTGTTCACGGCAGAGATTTTTTTCATACAGTTCCTTCAAGAAAATATTTTTTTGAGGAAAAATAATGCATCTCCAAACAGGTGAGAAGTGATGGATGTGAAGTTTTGGATAATAGAAGATTTTACTCGAAGAAAAGATCATAATTTCAAGAAATAGATCTGATATTTGGAAGTAAAAGATGATAGGTCAGTTTTAAAATGATGTTTGCCTCCTACTGCACATGTATATATAACTCCTCTCTTTAATGATGAGGAGAAGGTAGGTTTTTATCGTAGTAACATAAAAATACTTTCAGACTACTGCTTTCGCCCATACTTCCAGTGCTATCAATAGTTACTTGTTAGGGACATGTATTTAGACATGCAATGTGCTGCATTAATTTAACACCACATAAAATATGGATTTTATTGCAGCAGAGACAATAAATGCAGCAACTGCTGACTACATGCATTTAATCTCTCCTCTTCATCTTTCCTACCTCATACTTCTTAAGCAAATATAATGTGAATATAGGAATACAGGAATCACACTTATTCAAGTTCTGATGCATGTCAATCTATTCATGTAGATGCTTAGTGACCATCCATAGTTTCAAGGAATCTTTCTCTTCCCTGTCATTTCTTTTCATATTGAACATCAATGAACTATCACTTCGAATAAGTGCAGGCTGAATCCATTCATATGGAATGCAAACTAATGTTAAATGATAAAGAGTTCTTACTTACAGTGTTATTCGTTAAACTGATGTTTAAAATAAAGACGAACAAAATGACCATGAGAAATTACAGTCTGTAATAATTTTTATCCTTTTCTTTAGAGTGAAGTCCCAAACTCTAATACCATAACCCACTGTTGAGCATAATACATAATTTATCCAGTTTTACGTTACCTGTATAGATAACTCCAAACAGTTGCTACTAGAATCAAATATACATAATTGTATACTTAATTTATTTATTAAGATATTAAAGGTAATTATTTTGAAATCATTGTTAAATATAGCTTAAGAACAAGTGTGTGTGTGTGTGTGTATATATATATATATGTGTATATATATATATATATATATAAATTTTTTTTTTTCTTTTTTCCTTCAGGGGAAGAAAAGACAAGACCTTAAGGGAATTAATAAAAGAATAGAGATGAAGTCTTCCTACCTTTATTTTTTTTTTTTTCAGCTTCTGGATAACGGAAGTTCGTTCCAGCCAAAATAACCCTGGAGAAATTGTCACTATGTCCCCTTTTTGTTTGTTTTCAGCTGTTAGTTTCTATCACGGATTCTACTTCAATCTAACTCAAGCTTTTCTCGGCATCACTTTTAACTCTGGACGGCAGGGAGCCGACGAAAAAGGGGGCGAGCTCTCTCTCTGATTGGCTTTCATTCAGTGCTTCTGATTAAGAAGGGGAAAAAAGGAAAAAAGCCCTTCCTCACAGGGAGAGAAAGGTTCTGCTGCTGGAGCTGCAGCACTCGCCAGGGGAAGGTTAGAGACTGGGGAAGTGCTGGCGGTTGCGAGCACACAGCGATTTGCAAGTGAATGCGAGGGGAGGGCGCATCCGAGAGCAAGGCTGCGCAGGAAAGGCGTCCCCTCCCCCGCAGGGCAGAAAGACGCGCTGTTTCAAGGCGAAGGTAATCAGCCTCAGCTAATCCGCCCGGGTCCCTAATGCAATCTCAGGAGAAGGACCGCTTCTTGCAGTTTTGTTTATATATAAAACTGGTATTATTCTTTTTCTGTCATATATATTCCTGCACCATCGTTACGCTAGATCACCGAAATAAATACAAGTCTTAATGGACAGCCAAGTTAAAATGCAACCAGATCTGATAGGTTACCAGAGTGATTCTCGGTGCCGTTTAAATTTTTATTTTGGCTCTTGGTGAACTTTCTCTTTCTTGGTTTTGTAAATACCTATTGTTGTTGTTATCGTTGTTTCCTGTTGTCAGAAGAAAACAAACCTAACCTATCATTTTAGAAAGTGAATGAGCCTGTCGCATTTGCTTAGTCCTACCCGCTTTGCAATTGTATATTGTGATAGACAGATGTTCGGTGATAGACAGATGGACACATAGATAGGTGGGTCATAGGAAGGTAGACAACCTGGTGGTGTAGTAATTAAATGCTGGGCTGCTAAATGAAAGGTCATAGGTGAAAAGGTGAACAGCTGGAACCCACCAGCCATTCCAGGAGCAAAGATGTGGCAATATCTCTGTATCTGTATCTGTATCTATATATAGATACAGATACCAAACAGGTATTTGCATTTTGGCTTCACATGATCTTCTTCTTCTTTTTCTTTTTTCTTTTTTTTCTCTCTTTACTTCTCATATATGTTTGTTTAGTGCATCAAGGAATGTGTGGACAGAAGTAAACACATATGCATTACTTTATGTACTTATCAGTCATCCAAATGTCTGTTTCTACTGAGCTACTTTAAGTTGGCATCAACCAAGACTTTACCAATGGATGTCAGTATAGCTCCACAAAATAAATGACATCAGTACATTTTTTTGGTTACCTAGAAATTCCTTTTTTAAAGGACTTCTTTTACATACCATAAACATAAATTTAAAGCAAGAAGGGTCATTATGGAGAGTATTTTGTCCGATTAAGTCTTCTTTAAAAAAAAGACTGTAATGTTCCGACGTTTTTAATGACTTGCGTAACATCACACAGCTAACTAGTAGTAGGGTTGAAACAACAATGCAAAGTCACTGCTTGCAATTTAGTACTGTTCCTGGGCTACCATACCAGCTCCTGGGTCCATATTTGGGCCTTTTATGTAATCAGATAGGAAAGGAAGGAAGTTCAATCTGGAAAAAAATGTGTAGGGGGTGGAATTCATCGAAGTTAGTTTTCAAGACCTTTTGGTATACCACAAGGTTGTTACATGACCTCCATATAACTTATAGTTTAAGTACCAAATATTTTCACTCAGCAAAATGGGCAGGAAGAACTATGAAATTCTTAATTGCATAGATGAGGGCATTATGCACTGCTGTTGAGTTGGAATTGACTCATAGCAGACCCTCGTTGGGTTTCCAAGGTAGTATCTCTAGGGATGTACATTGCCCAACCTTCCTTCTGAAGACTGGCTGGTGGGTTTGAACCTCCAGGCTTCTGGTTAGCAGTCACATACCTTAGGCACTATGCCACCAGAGCTCCTAGATGAGGGCATTAGTATCTGGAAAAGTGTAATGACACTGCTAACACTGTGCCTTCACAGAGCTAGAACTCTCACACTTAGGTTTGAATCACTTGACCATAGTTGTTTCAACACAGTGCCTTACATTCCATCAGGAAAAATAAGTATTCTCTTCTTTCTGTGATGTCTGTGTTTGTGTTGGTAGGTTGTATGTGTGTATTTGACATAATACTTATATTGAAACATTCAAGTGAGGTGTCAAGAGAAATTATAGAATCTTATATTGTATATGTATGTAGTTTTTCATTAAATGTAAGGGATTAGGTGCACACAAATACATACATTCATACACAGGTCTTTTATTAGGTTAACTTCTGCTGTATGTTTATGTGTTACTAGTTTTAGAATGGGAGGTCTGATAGCGTAGTGCCTAAGGCACTTGACTGCTAATCAGAAGGCTGGTGGTTCAAACCCACGAGCCACTCCTCAGAAGGAAGATGAGGAAATCTACTTCCGTAGTGATACTGCCTCGGACACCCAAGGAGGGGTCGCTGTGAGTCGGGTCCCACTCGATGGCACATAACAACACCAACACCAACAGTTTTAGAATAAAAGACTACTTTTTTTTTTTTTTTTTTACTGTGTTTAATTGGGTCCAGTTGCGAAAATAACCAAAGGCTGAGATAAGACACCATGTTATTAATTAAAAGGCTTGTTGCATAGATGTATTTTCACCATCGTTTCATAATAAGATAAAGTCCATTCTTCCCTTACATAAGTTTCTGAGCTGCTATGACAATGCTGCCCCATATTGTCATCAGGAATCTGGCTTTCTTTCTTCTGTCTTGGTGGTTAGCTATTGCTGAGTGGCTGAACCCATTTATATGGTCTGAGAGTGCTCCCTCCACTTGTCTTCTTGAAAGAGAAGTGAAATAAAGAAGAGAAAAATGTGTCCCTTTGAAAAGCATGACCCAGAAGATGTAAATATTAATTCTTCAGTAAGCTCATTCATTGGCTGGAAAAGAGACACTTGGTCACAAATTGTGACTAAGAAATCTTGGAGAACTAATATTTATTCTTGACTTCCATTTTCCCAACCAAAAACCAGTAGTGCAGTTATAAAAGAAAACAACAGAATCAGTTACAAATAGCAATAGTAGCTGTCATGTATGCATGTCACGTAGAAGTATATTTTGTTGTTTTTTTTAGTAAAAAGCAAAAATTTTGTCCTAGTTTCAAATTAAAATTTTGTCTTGATCTCAGTGAGGAGTATGCATGCTAAAATACCAATTCTAATGATTTTTTTTTAAAAAAAAAGACTTTAAAATTTTGCCAGTTATTATAGTTTCTATTTTATGATCTCTTAACATATTTAATAAATGATAAACAAACATCCATGTCTTCCAAAGTGCAAGAAATGATATAGATAGATATGAAAGAGAGCAAAACCATTTGAATTATGGATGTACTAAATCTCATCATATTTTTCTTGATGCCCTGCCTGTGAGAGATGGCTTATATATGGAGGTGATATGCTATCCTATTGAATGTAAGCCTTAATAATAAAAATTAAAGAATAAATAAAAGATTGTCTAAAATTAAAACCTTTGCTGAGTTCTGTTTGATTATACAAAATCACTTTTCAATACCATCTTTATTTCATGTTAATAAAGAATTCTGTTGGGGTTCTGCAAGTTTTTCTTCTTCCTTTGAGTTTTCCTGGAAATTTCATGTAAACCCTTGTCAACTGGATAAAGCATCCCAATAGCCACCAATATTAAGAGCGCAGGAAGTCAGAAAAAGGGACAGTAAGTTCTCTAAAAAGGGGCTCGTGCCTCCCCAAACAGTGACCCTCACCATAAGGAGAAACCACAGATCCATTATAAGCAATTGAAAGCTGATGAAAACTTTTAATATTTATTCCATACAGATTTTTAAAATAAATGTGAAATTACACAGAAAGTGCCATAATATAATCATAAAACACTTAATACATCGAAGAATATTCTGTCCTTATTGTAATCGTGGGACTCACTGAAAATGAACCCTTTCATTTCAAGTACAAAAGACCCAATTTTATGAAAATCAATTAAATCAAATTGGCTTCTGTTTCCTGTGGAATGAAAATCTTGAAAGCAGTGTCATACTGTTGCTGAAGGTAAAGACAGCTCCTGGAGGATCCACTTGCTGGGGAGCTAGCTACCTCCTTGATTGAAAAGGATAACTCAGCCACCCTTTCCTGGCTTCTTTTTAATGCTGGAAGAGAGAATATCAATTCCCCCTGTAACACAGAGTTAATCAAACCAAGTTCTCTCTCTACAGCTACCGGAGTAGAGAACAGCCAAATGTACTGCACTCCAAAAATACATTGGCAGGAAGGAATTTAAGTTCTCAGAGCTCTGGTGGCTTAGTGCCTAAGGCATCTGACTGCTAACCAGAAGATTGGCAGTTCAAACCCACCAGCAGCCACTCCATGGAAGGAAGACTGGGCAATCTACTTCCATAAAGATTTACTGCCTTGAAAATCCAAAGGGGGTCTCTATGAGGCAGAATTGACTCAATGGCAGTGAGTTCTTTATATATATATATATATATATATATATATATAGTTTGTTTAATACAACTTTCATTCTAATCTCCTTCTAGTCTGTTTTACTAGGCTGTATATACTGGGAGACTGAAAACTACCATTGTACCCTTGCAGTTAGTGCTGGGGGGATGGTTATTCCTATTCAGCATCTCAGATGCACTTATCCTTGTGAAATCGTGAAATCCCTGGGCATTGTAGACATTGAAGCCCTTGGCTGCTACCTAAAATTGAGTGTATCAAGTCTACCCACAGGCATTTCAGAAGAAAGTCTGGTGATCTGATTCCAAAAAATCAATCTTTGAAAAACCTATGGACCATAATGCTACCCTGACAGACATGGAGTGCCAAGAGTCAGAGTTGACTGGATGAAACATTTTTGTGTGTGTTTGTTTTTTAATCCTTGCATTAGGAATCTGGTTACATAAGGAGACAGACAGGTGGGAGCAATAATTTTGCTACCATGGAAAATTGCTTAGGAAGTGAGGTTCTGTAAACCAGTTCAGAAAAGTTTAATAATTTCTGCTGAAAACAAGGGCTGCTTTTGCATTGCATAGCCACCAAATTGTTGTCCCTGGTATTTTGATCCAAGTAGGAAAGAAATAGCTGTGCCCTCCTCACAGATGAGGACAGACTACAATACTCTGTAGTCTTACCAACAATGTCACTCTCCAAATGTTCTTTCCTCCTAGAAGTTTCAGGAGTCTCCTCTGGGAGACTGACTTACAGTTAGGGCTCAGAAAAGCAATGCATATTCGAAACAGCATGGTTGACCCTCATCTATGAGCACAGCACAGCCATTTTTTTTTTTTTTTTTTTCCTACTGTGGTAAGAATACCACAGGCAACAGATTTGGTTGCTATGCAATGCAAAACAACCCTTGTTTTCCAGGGCAATTACAGAACCATTTTGAACCAATTCAAAACCTTGTTTTGCAGTCACAATTATCTGAGGCAGTGTTGACAGCTTTCTAGTCCAGAGCAGTGCAAGAGTCATTGGGAGCTGGGAACGCTCTTAATTTTTACCTAGGCCTTCCCGCTCTGTTTTTTTAAACCACCTGACTGCAGTCTGGAAGGCTAAACCCACCAGCCACTCCTCGGAAGGAAGATGGGGCAATCTATTTCCATAGTGATACTGCCTTGGAAACCCAAGGAGGGGTCACTATGAGTTGGGGCCGACTCGACGGCACATAACAACAACAACACTACTCAAAATTAAAATTGTTTTGTTCGTTTGTTTGTTTTGCTTAAAGTAGATCCACTGTCTTTGGTTCTGCAACAAACCCTTAATGAAACCATATCTCAAGAGTTCTTAAATCTTAAACACTTGGACCAAGTTGTTAGGGGAGGTGTTTGGTTCTCTATTGTTGCTATAACAGATGTACCACAAATATATGGCTTCAGCAAACAGGGATTTTTTTTTTTTTTTTCTCTTACAGTTTAGGAGACTAGAAGTCCAAGTTCAGTGTGTCAACTCTAGGGGCTGGGTGAAGGCCCCTTGACCTTAGGCTTCAGCTCTGCCTCTTGCTTCCAGCCCACTGAAGCTGGAGGCTTCCCTTAACTCAGGCAGCTACTGGCTGCTGAGGCTGACAAATCCAAGGTCAACAAGTAAATGGCACAGTCCCAAGATCACCAAGCTACTCAGCAAGCCACTAGTTCAAGTCCAGAGACAGTCTGAAGATGGGCAGACAATGTGGCAGGCCACTGAGAGGAAGACGCGGCTCCATGCAGTGTCCAAGGGTGCCAAAGATCTAGAGACCTTTGTCAAAGCTTCTCATATACTGGGAGCAGACCCCATCCCTAAAGCAGCTGCTCAGCTACTCACAGTAGATTCCACCATGGACTTGATTACTCTCATCATGGGGTATAACTACATCCAGTTGCCCAACCACTCTAAATCAGGCCAAGCCAAGTTGACACATAACTTTAAATACCACAGGAGGATTCAGCAAGGAAAAAATAAAATGTCAAACAGTCAATAATGTTTCAAAAATGAATTACTATAGAAAATAATAAGGAGTTCTGGTGGTGCAGTGCCTAAGATATTTGACTACCACCAGAAGGTTGGTGGTTCAAACACATCAGCCACTCCATGGAAGGAAGACCAAGCAATCAATTTCCGTAAAGATTTATTGCCTCAGAAACAGAATGGGGGTCGCTATGAGTCAGAATCAACTTGATGGCAGTGCATTATAGAAAATAACCAATCATTAATTACAGAAAATATCATCATAAATTTGTTTTAATCCTCTCATGTTCTTCTCTTTATAATCCACCATGTTCAGTACACTTCAGGTATAAAGGTCAGTGCCTGTTTTCTTGACTTTCTCAAATCAAATCTCAATAAATACTGCATTTTTAATATAAACATTTTTGGATACTTATGAAAAGATTTACACATAAATTGAATTCTATCTTAGCAAGACAGAAAAAAAAAAATAGATTGAATAATTCTCATGTTGATTGAAACCCAAATTTGTATTCAATCTGACTGCTTCCATCCATACCATCATAAGGTTAGTGACCTATTTAAAATTTTGAAACATTGGTGTAGTGAAAGTAATCAGGAAAGAATTTCTACATTGCCTGGCTGTGATTATAACTTTCTGTCTTAGGAAGGGAATGAAAGAAAAACTTTTGAAATAAAAGTATAGTGGCAAACAATAAATTATAAGCTGAATAGCATTCCAATTGCATTTAAAGAACTTAAATAAAATCTTTTATATTTTATTTTAAGTTGTATTTATAATGCAGAGACTTCATCTGTGTGCTGAAGGTCACATTTTGATCAATGTTATCACTCAACATCATCACTTCTTTCTAATCATTTTCAATTTCCTTTTAAGAAAACGTAATATTTTTAAATAAATTAAATATCTGTTTTAAATACCTGACTAATCACAGCTATTGTTTTTATTTGTGGTCTCTTAAAATACCATGTCATTATTCTTTTCCCTTTCCTCCCCTTCTTATTTGACAAGAACTGTTAATGGTCAAACATTTACTCTCTTTGTAAACTAAGAAGTTGAATTTCCAGCTTCTTGCATTCTGGCAGGAAACACATGACTCCTGAATCACAGACAAAGGGCACAACAAGCAGCAGGATTATCATGTTTGTGCCACTTGTCTTTGTCCCACCATGTCCCAGTTGAGATGCAGATGATGTGAGCTTCTATTCACAGCTGAGGGATGTCCAGATTAAGGGATCTGCTCTTTTTATAATGAACTGCAAACAAAATGTTAGAAATGTTTCAGAAATGTTAGCAGAACTATAGCTCATGTAGTTGGACTGGTCCATGAATCCTTGTTGCTCATTGGAATCTTTCCCTAAACTCTCCACTCCATTTTTGATAACGCAAGTTCTAGCTGTCTTATCAACAAATGTATCTCTCACTTCTCTTGTGACAATATCTCATCTACCTGGATTATGAAGCTTTGATATGTGACCAGGAATTGACTTTGGTATGGGCTTCACATCAAAAATAAAAAGAACAAAAGGCATTACTTATTTTGTAGCTCCACCGCCCCTTCACCACCATCTCCACCACCATAGCACTCGAGAGACCAATGGGTCATAAGGCAATGGAAGGCCAAAGGTGAGAATATTAGTAAGGAACTTCATTTACGAATACCTATTAACTCAGCCTCTTATACTAGAATAGAAAACATAGTCACTAAAGTTTATTTAATTCAATCTTTCTCATATTTATGCCTGAATTCATATTGACAAAACAGTAACCCACTAAACAGGGTCATTTCTTTCTATCATTTTACATCAACACAAAGACAATTACAAATATCAAGATCTTGTCCCCAAGTCCATGCTCCTTAGTTTTGAAGCTACTGTATTCTTCCCCCTTCCCATTCTACAATTCCAATGGAGAGAAAGAGGATGCCATATAATTTTATTTATCAAGAGTCAATTCACTAATGTCTTCTTCACCACTCTTTCTAACTTTTACTCCATTTAAATGCATATCAGCTGCCTTTATCCTTTCTCAGGACTCGGAGAGAAGTATCTTACCATGTCTATGATAGCTCAGTGGAACCTCATTCAAGTTTTCTACCTCCAGCAGATGAATCCACTATTTAAGTCATTTGTTATTGTTAGGTGCCTTTGAGTCTATTTCAACTCCCAGTGACTCCATATGAGGGAACAGAACTGCCCCAAAGGGGGTTCTAGACTGTAGTCTTTTGTACTAAATGGTTAATCTTGCCTCAATATGTCATTGAGGAAAACAAAAAACAAAAAACAAAAAACACCAATACATAGTCACCATGATCTTTAGGAAAAATTCTAAAGATGACTGGAAAGTTATTTATTAAGTAAGATGACTGGCAAAATTGGTTTTACTTCTAAAACCAATGATATGACCTAGTACAATAGTTCTCAAAATGAAATTCACGGACCAAAATCATTAGTATCACCTGGAAACTTGTTGTTGTTATGTGCTATAGAGTCAGACCCGACTCATAGCGACCCCTCCTTGGGTTTCTGAGGCAGTATCACTATGGAAGTAGATTGCCCCATCTTCCTTCCAAGAAGTGGCTAGTGGGTTTGAACCACCAGCCTTCTGTTTAGCAGTCAAGTGCCTTAACCACTATGCTACCAGAGCTCCTGGAAACTTATTATAAGTGCAAATTCTCAGTAGGACCCGTGCAAGACCTATTGAATCAGAAATTCTGGGAGTGTTAGTATTCTGGGTTTCAAATGTCTCAAGATTATTCTGAGGGCTAAAATTTGAGAATCACTACCCTACAATAATCACTTTAAGGCAAACTAGAAAGCAGTAACTCTACTTAAAGCTCCTGGTTTACAAATGAGCGATTTGTTTACACAATCACTTATTTTTTTAACACATACATATATTACATGCAGACTCACTGCAAACATTATGCTATTTATGAGATTGTTGGGCAGAGCTATAATCATGGTCTTGTCTAAATAAGGATTTTACCATCTAATGAGAGAGACAGAAATGAAGACAAGTGATACAAAAGTAAATGAAGGGGAAGAAATAAGGGAACTTTGCCAAGTGTGTGATGAATGTAGAAGTAGCTACTCTGGAGGTTTCAAAATAGAATATTACAACTCTGATAAATGTTAACTGTGGTTTTCATTCCAGCAGTCAGCATGACAGGGGAATAGATGACAGTGAAAAGTTTAAAAATGCCAGGACTGGGACGCTCCATCCTAGCAGTATGTTGATAATACAACATCCCACCAAAGTTGCCAAGAAAGCAGGCCAGAAGGAGGAGTTCTTAACTCCTTTCTTATAATCCCCATTGGTGATGGAACTTGCTTTGCATATAAATGCTTGTGTTTTCCCCAGTTCCTCTTCTGATAATACCCCTCTGTCAACCTTGGGTGATATTACAGGAGAGGAATAAATAAATAACAAATGAGTGAGAGACAATTAAAAAAAAAAAAAAAAAAGGGGGGGGGAGGAAAAGGGAGAGTTTTAGAAAATCAGAGTCCAAAACTAAGGAAACAAAAATTTCTTCATTCTTCTTGATGGGGCTGGCTTCATAGATGTGAAATTGGTACAGTAGCCTAGGGCTTAATGCTTTGAAGGTTCCTATTGTTACTTTAAGATACTGCTGTTGCATTCTGGATTTTTTAAAATATTTTTAACAGCATCCACATTTTCATTTTGCAACTTATATATGGTTAGTAATGAGCTCTGGTGGCACATTGCCTAAAGCAGTTGACTGCTAACCCTAAGGTTGGTCTTTCAAACCCACGAGGTGCTCCATGGAAGGAAGACTGGCCTTTCTACTTCCACAAAGATTTACTCCCTTAGAGACACTGTGTGGGTCTCTATGAGTCAGAAGTGACTCCACGGATATGAGTTTCATTTCAGTTTTTAGTTTTATGTGCTTGGCGATTGGCTGATAATTTTGATGCAATATGATGGTGACAATGAAATGAAAAAGGTCTGTCATGTACAGTAATGTTTGAACAGTAATCGTTGTTGACATTTAACAGACACACGTAATGATAAATCTGATTGTCATAATAGTAACAATGCAACAAAATGTACGTGGCTGCAGCTGTGATGCACCTGGCTATTTGTAGGTGTCTCAGGTGGTAAAAACCGCTAAAGTGCCTGACTGCAACCTTAAATGTGAGCAGTTCCAATCTGTCTTGAGTACTGCAAAAGAAAATACCTGCTGATGTGCTTTGGAAAAAGCAACCATTGAAAATTCTATGGTTTTCTACTCAGCCAAACATGGGGTTGCAATAAGTCAGAGTCAATTCCAAGGCAATGGCTTTCTTGGTCTTTGCAATATTTACCCCCTAGTCTCAGGGCACTGACAAGGCTGCGATAAAATCAGTAAGTAAAATTGTATTACTTCCTGCATTAATTTATTCATTCTCTGACTATTAATTGATCAGCTTCTCGGTGACAGACAATTTGCTTAGCACTGGGATGTAAATCAATAACTCAGAGTTCCCAAATCCACAGAGCTCACACTCTAGTAAAAGAGAACGATCATTATTTATACACATAAATGATTTTAATATTATTATACTCTGTGATATGTGCTCTGAAGGGAGGCATAAGATTCTACTGCAAAGTACAACTGCCGGGAAATGGCCTGCTGGGATACGGGTCAGAGGAGTTTTCTTGAAGTGTGGCTTGAGGTGAAATTGCAAACATGCAGAATGCCCTTTATGCCAATGGCTTTTAGAAGAACAATTTTGTGCATTGCCTGGAAATATTTCAATCTGGTGTCATTGTGAGATCCCATCAAGTTTGTTCCAACTCATAGCATTGCTATGTACACCAGTTTGAGAAACTGATCTGTTCTGAACCATCTTCACAGTCGTTTTTTTATGTTTAAGCCAATTGTTGAAGCTACTTTTGCAATCCATGTCAGTGATAACCTTCCTTGTTTTCATGGACCATCTGTTTACCAAGCTCGATGCCCTTCTCAAGGGACAGGTTCATACTGAGAACATGACCAAAGTATGTGCAATGAAATCTTGCTGTGTTGTCTTCTAAGGAGGATTCTGTCTGTACTTCTTTCAAGACAGATTTGTTCATTTTTCTGACAGTCTGTGGTATATTCAATATTCTTTGTCCACCACAAAATTCAAAGAGGAGCTCTGGTAGCATAGTGCCTAAGGCACTTGACTGCTAACCAGAAGGCTGGTGGTTCAAACCCACCAGCCACTTCTCAGAAGGAAGATTTGGCAATCTACTTTCATAGTGATACTGCCTCGGAAACCCAAGGAGGGGTCACTATGAGTAGGGTCCAACTCAAAGGCACATAACAACAACAACAACATAATTCAAAGGCATCAATTCTTCTTCAGTCTTCCTTTTTCATTGTCCAGTTTTTGCATACATATAAGATAATTGAAAATATCATGACTTAGGCCAGGCACAACTTAGTCTTCAAAGTGACATCTTTGCTTTTGAACAATTTAAAGAGATCTTTTGCTGCAACACAGTATGTCACTTGAATTCTTAATTGCTGCTTCAATGAGCATTGACTGTATATGTAAGTAAAATGAAACTCTTGACAACTTCAACTTTTTTCAGTTTTTATCATGAAGTTACTTATTGCTCCAGTTACAGAAATTTTTGTCTTGTTTATGTTGAGGTGCAATCGATACTGGTGGCTGTAGTGTTTGATCGTCATCAGTATGTGCCTCAAATCTTTACTTTCAGCAAGCCAGGTTGTGTCACCTGCATATCTCAGGTCCTACGTGAATATCCCTACAATCCTGAGGCAGTGTTCTTCCTCATATAATTCAAATTCTCAGATTATTTGTTCATATATAAACTGAATAAATATGGCTGAAAGACAGAACCCTGATGCACATCTGTCCTGATTTTAAGCCATACATTTTCCCCTTGTGCTTCCTCTTGGCCTGTGCACAGGTTCTACACGAGCACACTTAAGTGTTCCGGAATTCCAATTCTTTACAATGTTATCATAATTTGTTATCATACACACAGTCAAATCCCTTTGCCTAGTCAATAAAACACAGGTAAACATCTTCCTGGTGTTCTCTTCCTTCATTTGAGATCCGTGTCCTTTTCTGAATCCAGCCTAAATTTCTGGCAGTTGCCTGATGATGGGCTGCCACAACTGTGTTTGAATTACTTTTGCCAAATTTTCCTCATGTGTGATATTAATTCTCCAGTGAAAGATCAAATACTTAAATCTACCCTTTGTTAACAAACAAAATACTTTGAGAAACACCAAAAATTAGTGTAAAAGAATACATATTTTTTTGTGAATAATACAATTTGAATCTGGCAATGTCAGTCTGAAAGTGTTGGAAGTGCATTCTGAAGAAGGCTTTGACAGTGGGTTGTATATATCATAATATGATCTTTGGTGATAACATGACATCAAAATTTGTCAACAATCATTTGCATGGACTCAAGACAGTTGATTCTTAAGAATGTAAAGTACAGTGTCCAACAGGGTTGTCTTCTGAGGTCACTGACATGTTAGCTATTCAAGAGATAGCATCAGAGCATATGCAAGGTTTTAGATTCTCTCAGTTGTAGAAACAGAGCCATTAAAGACATGTCATATATCAAAGGATATCTGAAAATTTAATCATAAAGGAATTTTGCTTTAAGGAATGGTTCTTGTTCATTACCTTGAGTTGGTCTCTTTCAGCTTAGCCCAGAAAATCCTCTTTTAGGATTTTGCGGTGTCCATATCTAACCCACCAGCCACTCCTCGGAAAGAAGATGGGGCAATCTACTTCTGTAGTGATACAGCCAAGGAGGGGTCACTATGAGTCGGGTCTGACTCAATGGCACATAACAACAACAACATATCTCCTGAAAGAGTCTTGGTAGCATGTGGTTAAATCACTTGACTGCTAACCAGAAGGTCAGCAGCTGGAACCCACCAGCCATTCTGCAGGAGAAAGATGTGGCAGTTCTGCTTCTATAAAGATTTATAGCCTAGAAAATTCTATAGGTCAGTTATACTCTGTCCTATAGGGCTATGCTGAGTCAAAATTGACTAGACAGCAGTGGGTTTAGTTTGGGTTTTATACCTAATTGGCCAAAGCACTTTAATTACTGCAGGCAGCTGTGACACTACCACAATTTATCAAACATAAGTATTAGTATAAGAATATAAGCATTATAAGTTTACATACTCTTTTTGTTTCCCTAAGAACATCTTACTCATTCTATAGGCCATTGTTGTTGTTGTTGTTGTTATGTGCCGTCGAGTCGGTTTCACCTAATGCAATGTGCAAAGATTACATCTACATAGCCTCTGTGAAAGTACTTTAATCTTATCCAACTTTTCAACACCTTTTCCACAGTAACAAGATGAAACAAAAAAAAAAAAAGGCAGATCAAGAATTTTTAATTATTTAATTCCATGGTATAAGACTATATTTAAAAAAAAAATCATGGGAAAATATTTGTTGAAATAATGTTTCAAAGATCGTTTCAAACATTGCTGAAATAATGCCATTATTACATTGTTTTAAATGTAAAGATTTATTCTTTTTTATACCATTGTTTTTGTATTGTAACACACCATATGGTTGAAAAGTTACCAAGATTTATCAAGTATTTAGAATTTTTAACATCTCATACTTGAAAGAGGAGGCAAACTAAATGCTTTTATTTATTTATTTTTACTCAGATGAGTTTTATTTTAGATGAAATATTATATTTCATCATTTAACTGATTTAGTAACTATCCAAGTAGATACAAGATCTTAAGCTAAGTATACTTGCCAATAATTCACATTTCTTATCCTAACTCAATTAATGCAAATAGATTTAAAATCTTTGCAGAAAAAAAAAACACACAATCAAAAAGAAAATTTAGGTAATTTACTATAATCAGCAGTTCTATTACTGCCTAGTTTAAAAAATTAAATTACATCTAACAAAACAAACAAAGCATTAAAATGATCATTTTTAAATCCCTGAGCTGCTTTCTGTAATACTACTCCAGAAATGGACATTTTGTCTTAAATATGTTCTTGATCAATTGCATTTTTGTTATATCTCATCATTCTAGTGTAGCAAAATATTCCTTTTCCAGAATGTAGATGAAATGACCAATACATAAGAAAAACAAGAGAACAACATCATTTAACAAAATGAGTAGAGCTAAACATAGAATTCCAAACAGTGGGGAGGTT
Organism: Orycteropus afer afer; assembly: GCF_000298275.1. Classification (NCBI taxonomy): domain Eukaryota; kingdom Metazoa; phylum Chordata; class Mammalia; order Tubulidentata; family Orycteropodidae; genus Orycteropus; species Orycteropus afer. The sequence goes on from NW_006922786.1 coordinate 138,111, forward strand.
TAAGATGAAAAACATTCAGTGATTTTAAGTGTTAACAAACATAGAATAACATAATAACCTTAAAAAATTGAATGTGTTTATATGAATATAATATTCATAGTATAGTTATCAACAAAATATGTTTAACATCATTAGTACTTTTATGAAACATAATCCTGTTCCCCATCTGTTTTGGTCTCTTCTAGTGCCATTCTGAGAGAAATAGCATAAATGGGATGGTTTAACAAACTGAAGTGTATTCTCTTACAGTTTTGGCAGCTAGAAGTGTGAGTTCAAAATGCCAGGCTCTAGTGGCTGGGTGAAAGCCCCTCAACATTGGGCTTCAGCTCTACCTCTTGCTCCTGGCCCACTGAAACTGGAGGCTTTTCTTTACTCAGACAGCTGCTGGCTGCCGAGGGTGACAAGCTCGTGGTCGACAAATAAAATGTCTCAGTCCCGATAGTACCTAACCACGGAGCACACCATTGATTCAAGTCCTGAAAAAGTTCCAAGATCAGCAGAAAAACATGGCAGGCTGCTGAATGATGACTCAGCTACATGCAAGGTTCAAGCATGCCATCAGCTGGAGACTTTCCTCAAAGTTGCTTCTTATATACTGGAAGCAGCCCACATCCCTAGAGTAGATACTCAACGGCTCCAGTAGATTCTACCATGGAGTTGATTACCAGTCTCACCGTGGGGAGTAACTACATCCAGCTGCCCAGCCACTCAACCAGGCCCAGCCACGTTGACACCCAACCTGAACTACCCCACCACCTTTGCTCTGAGCAGCTTTCCTCTCTTGCACATGGCTCCATTCATCAGCATTCCAGACCTATTCAGTCCAATTATTATCACCCTAATATTAACTGACCTAGCCTTTTTTGACTTCTTACATCCTGCCCTGGGATTCAGAGGGAGTAAGTAATGAGAAAAGGCCTGAATAGAGAGAAGGTACAGGAGGCCTAGAGGATATATTAGTTTATTTCGATGGTACAGTGGTTAAGGCATGTGCTGCTAACCAAAAGGTCAGTAGTTTGAACTCAGCAGTCGCTCCATGGAAGAAAGATGAGGCAATCTGTTTTCATAAAGATCACGGCCTTGTAAACCCAATGGAGGTCACTATCAGTCAGAACTCACTCAATGGTAATGAATTTGGTTTTTGGAAGACTGACATAACAAAATACAAAACTGGCATGGCTTAAAACAGCAGAAATTTGTTGTCTTATAGTTCTGAAAGCTAGAAGTCTGAAATCAAGGTTTCAGAAGGATCACACTTTCTCCAAAGGCTCTACGGGAAGATCATTGTACACATTTACTGGTTTCTGAAGGAACCTGGCTATCCTTGGCATTCTTTGACTTGTGGATGCATTACTCCTATGTTGACCTCCATCCTCATATGACATATCCCCTCTGTGTCTCCTGGCTCTGTGTCTCTCCTTCCTTTTTTTCTTCTATAAGTACATCAAACTTATTAAAGTAAGGTTCACCCTGCTCTAGTATGATCTCATTTTAACTAACAACATCTTCAAAAATCCTGTTTCTAAACAGGGTTATATCATAAGTAATAAGGGTTAGGGCTTCAATACCTATTCTTAGGAGGCGCAATTCAACTTCTAACAGTGGAGAAGAACCCAGTTCATGTAGGAGCCTCAGAATAGGAAAGTTTCTCATCCCTAAGGACAGGGAGTTCTCTGGTTCTGGTTTAGGTCAGATGGTTATCACCACAAAAGTGGGCTATTTATCCTCTGTAAAATCAGGGTGAAGTATAAACTAGATTATACTAAAATGAAGTTTATGATTTATTATCTCAATTTATTCTAAAGCACCACCTATATTCTTAAGTGCCTCTGTGATTATTATAATAATCATTTGTTGTTCTTGTTAGGTGCTGTTGAGTTGGCTTCAACTCATAGCAACCCTATGAGTAGTACTGCCTGATCATGTCCATTCTCACAATCAATGTTTTGCTTGAGTCCAATGTTGAAGCCATTGTGTCAATTTATGTCTTTGAGAATCTTCTATATCACTCACCGTCTACTTTACTAAGCCTGTTTACCAAGACCACTCCAGGGAATGGTCTCTTCTGATAACATGTCCAAATACATGAGATGAATTCTCACCATCCTGAGTTCTAAGGCACATTCTGCATGTTCTTCTGCCAAGACAAATTTATTCATTTCTCTAGCAGACCATGGTACATGTAACATTTTTTGCCAACACCATAATTAAAAACATCAATTCTCCTTCAGTCTTCATTATTTTTTGTCAGGCTTCCACATGAATATGAGACCACTGAAAATATCATGGCTTGGATCTTAGTCCTCAAAGTGAAATTTTTGTCTTTTAACCTTTCAAAAAGGCTGTTTGTAACAGATTTACCCAGTGCAATATGTCACTTGATTTCTTGATTGCTACTTCCATGGGTGTGGATTTTGGATGAAATCTTTGAGGTGATTAATGTGTATAAATCTCACCATGGAGGATAACTACTTCGTTAAATAACTGCCCACTTCATCATAACCAAGAAACCAGAGTATCATGACCCAGCCAAGGTGACACACAACACTAACCATCACGGTTCATCCTTTGTCTTATTAGGCACCTATACACATCTCCTTGTTATTGCTGTTAGGTGCCGTTGAGTCATCTCTGACTCATAGCAACCCTACGTGCAGGTGAAAGAAACACTGCCCAGTCCTGTA
>NW_006922786.1:141469-149030 GCF_000298275.1 Orycteropus afer afer
CCACTGGTGTTGATTGTAGAACCAAGTAATATGAAGTCTTTGACAACTTCAATCTTCTCTCCATTTATCGTGATGCTGTTTATAGGTCCATTTGTGAGGATTTTTGTTTTCTTTATATTGAGGTGTAATCCATACTGCAGACTGTAGTCTTCAATCTTCATCAGTAAGTGCTTGAAGCCATCCTCACTTTCAGCAGGCAAAGTAGTGTCATTAGTATACTGCAAGTTGTTAGTGATTCTTCCTCCAATCCTGATGCCATGTTCTTTTCCATAAAGTGGGGCTTCCCTGATTATTTGCTCAGCATACAGATGAAATAAGTGTGATGAAAGGATATAATGCTGATGCGCTCCCTTCTTGAATTTAAACCATGCCATGTCCCCTTGTTCTGTCCAAACGAGAGCCTCCTGGTCTGTGTACAGGTTCCTCATGAGCAAAATGAAGGGTTCTGGAATTCCCATCCTTCTCAATGTTATCCATAATTTGTTATGATCCACACAATTAATGCTTTTGCACAGTCAGTCAATAAAACACAAAAAAAACCTTTCTGGTATTCTCTGCTTTCAGCCAAGATCCATATGACGTCAGCAATGATATCTCTCATCTCATATCCTCTTATGAATCCAGTTTGCATTTCTAGAAGTTCTCTGTCAATTTACTGCTACAACCATTTTTGAATGATCCTCAGTAAGATTTTACTTCCATGCGATATTAGTGATATTGTTCAATAATTTTCACATTCTGTGGGATAATCTTTCTTTGGAATGGGTAATAATATGGATCTCTTCCAGTCAGTTGGACAGGTAGCTGTATTCCAAATCTCTTGGCATAGCAGAGTGAGTGTCTTCAGCACAGCATCCACTTGTTGAAACATCTCAATGGGTATTCCTTCCACTCCTGGGGCCTTGTTTTTTGCCACTTTCCTCAGTGCAGCTTCAGTTTTTTCCTTCAAGACCATTGCTTCTTGATCATATGGAAATTCTGAAATGGATGGAAACTGACCAATTTTTTTGGTGCTGTGAGTCTGTGTATTCCTTCCATGTTCTTCTGATGTTTCCTGCATCATTCACTATACTTCCACTGAATCTTTCAATATTGCAACTCAAGTCTTAAAGTCTTTCTTCAGTTCTTTCAGCTTGAGAAGTGCAGAGTGTATTCTTCACTTTTGTTTTCCTAACTCCAGGGTTTGCACATTTTATTATAATAATTGACTTTTACTTCTTGAGCTGCTCTTGGAAATCTGTTCAGCTCTTTATCTTGTAATTTCTTCCATTTGTTTTAGCTACTCTTTGCCCAAGGGCAAGTTTCAGAGTCTCTTTTGACATCCTTTTTGGTCTTGTTTTCCTTTCTTGTCTTTTTAATGAACTTTTGCTTTCTTCATGGATGATGTTCTTGATGTTCTTGTTGTTGTTAAGTGTCATCAAGTCGCCTCTGATTCATAGTGACCCTATGCACAGCAGAATGTAACACCACCCAGTCCCGTGCCAGTGCCATGATCCCCGCTAAACTTGATGCCATAGCCGAAGCAACTGTGTCAATCCATCTCATTGAAGGTCTTCCCCTCCTTCGTTGATCCTCCACCTTACCAAGCATGATATCCTTCTCCAGGGAATGGTCCCCTCTGATACCATGATCAAAGTAGGTGAGATGAAGTCTGGCCCTTCTTGCTCTGAAGGAGAATTCTGGATGCACTTCCTCCAGGACAGATCTGTTAGTTCTTTTAGCAGTCCATGATACTTTCATCATTCTTCACAAGCACCACAACTCAAAAGCATCAAATCTTCTTCAGTCTTCTTCACTCATTGTCCAGCTCTCAAATGCATATGAGGCAATTGAAAATGTCATGTCTTTTGTCAGAGGCACCTTAGTCTTCAAGGAGACATCTTTGCTCCTCATCCCTTGAAAGAAGTCCCTTGCAGCCGACTTGCCAGTACTATATGTCTTCTTATGTCCTGGTTGCTGCTTCCATTGGTGTTGATTGTAGAACCAAGCAAAAAGAGCTCTTTGACAACTTCAATCTTTTCTCCATTTATCGTAATGCTGCTTATAGGTCCACTTGTGAGAATTTTTGTTTTCGTCATGTTGAGATGTAATCCATACAGCAGACTGTATTCTTCAATCTTCATCAGTGAGTACTTCAAGTCATCCTCACTCTCAGCAAGCAAAGTTGTGTTGTCAGCATATTGCAGGTTGTTAGTGAGCCTTCCTTAAATTCTGATGCCACATTCTTCTTCATATAGTCCAGTTTCTCAGATTATTTGCTCGGTATATAGATTGAATAAGGGTGGTGAAAGGATACAACCCTGATGTACTCCCTTCTTGATTTTAAACCATGCAGTGCCCCTTGTTCTGTTCAAATGAGAGCCTCCTGGTCTATGTACAGGTTTTTCATGAGTACAATTAAGTGTTCTGGAATTCTCATTCTTCTTAATGTTATCAACAATTTGTTATGATCCACATCATCAAATGCTTTTGCAAAGTCAAGAAAACACAAGTAAACATCTTTCTGGTATTCTTTTCTTTCAGCCAAGATCCACCTGACATCAGCAATAATATCCCTTGTTCCACATCATCTTCTGAATCCAGCCTGCACTTTTGGAATTTCTATGTCAATATACTGCTGCAATCGTTTTTGAATTACTTGTGTGTGACATTAATGATATTGTTTGATAATTTCCACATTCTGTAGGATCACCTTTCTTTGGAATGGGTACAAATATGGATCTCTTCCAGTCAGTTGGCCAGGTAGCTGTCTTCCAAATCTCTTGGCATAACTGAGTCAGTGCTTCCAGTGTGGCATCCATTTGTTGAAACATCTCAGTGGGTATTCCATCAATTCCTGGAGCCCTGTTCTTCACCAGTTCCTTCAGTGAAGCTTTGACTTCTTCCTTCAGTACCATTGGTTCTTGATCATATTCCATCTCCTGAAATGGATGAACATAGACCGTTTCTTTTTGGTACAGTGTCTCTTGATGTCATCCCACAATTCCTGTGGTTTTCAGTCATTGGTGTACAATGCATTGAATCTATTCTTTGGATGGTCTGTAAATTCAGGAGCAATATATTCAAGGTCATATTTTGACTCTCGTAAACTTGTTTTAATTGTCTTCAACATCAAATTGAACTTGTGTATGAGCAGTTGATGGTTGGTTCCATAATCAGCCCCTGCCCTTGTTTCGCTGAAGATATTGAGCTTTTCTGTTGCTTCTTGCCACAGATGTAATCAGTCTGAATCCTGTGTATTCCATCTGGTGAAGTCTACATGTATAGCTGTCATTTGTGTTGTTAAAGAATGGTATTTTCAATGAATAAGTCATTGGTCTTGAAAAATTCTATCATGTGATGTCCAGCATTATTTCTATTGCCAAGTCCAAATTCTCTAACTACCAGTGATTCTTTGTTTCCAACTTTTGCATTCCAACCACCAGTGATAATCAGTAAATCTTGATTACGTGTTTAGTCAATTTCAGACTGCAGAAGTTGGTAAAAATCTTCAATTTCCTTATCTTTGGCTTTGGTGGTTGGTGTGTAAAATTGAATAATAGTAGTACTAACTGGCCTTCCTTATAGGTGTATGGATATTATTCTATCACTGACAGCATCGTACTTCAGGAGAAACCTTCTTTGTGATGATGAATGCTGCACCATTCCTCTTCAACTGTCATTCCCAGCATAGTAGATCATATAGCTTTGTGATTCAAAATGGCCAAAACTGGTCCACTTCAGCTCACTAATGCCTAGAATATCAATCTTTATGCATTCCATTTCATTTTTGACAGCTTCCAATCCATGTTCTGACTATGAATAGAGGTTTGCAGCTGTTTCTTCTCATTTTGAGTTGTGCCACATCAGCAAATGGAGGTCCCAAAAGCTTTAGCTTATCTGTATCATTAAGGTTGGTTCTACTCTGATGAGGCAGTTCTTGCCCAGGGCTATTTTGAGTGCCTTCTGACCCAAGGGGCTCAACTTCTGGCATTGTATTGACAGCATTTCAGGGCTATTCATACAGTTGTCCAGTAATACATCAGACAGTGTTTCACTGATACTCATAAGTTTATCCCTGGCCAATTCTTTGAGAAATGGATGGCCTTTTCATTCTTCCAAGTCTGTCTTAGTCTGGAAGCTCTGCTTTAAACCATCCACCATGGGCAACCCTGCTGGTGCTTGAAACACCATCCTCCATCCTCACAGTAACACACAAGCCACCACAGTACAACAAACTGACAGACAAGTTTGTATATCTTGGCTGTTCCAATACTGCTCTGCCAACTTCCTGGGCTTCCCCCTACCTCTATATGGCTGTCCTACTTGACTTTCTGCTTTTCCCTGCCTGCGTGGGGGCTCTCTTTCCTCCCCCTCCTTATCTGTATCCAGCCATCTGCCATGGTTTCCTGCTTCTTCCTGCCTGTGTGTGGGGTCTCTCTCCCCCTCCCCCTTACTTGTATCCAGCCATCTGCCCTGACTTCCCATTTCCTCTTGTGGGGCATGGAGTAGAGGAGACAAAGTCCCCACCCAGGCAGGTGAAAGCAGGAAGACAAGGGGGACAGCAAGATACAGGCAAGGTGGGGGAGGAAAGAGAGTCCCTACTTAGCAGGCTTCCTGTTCAGAAAGAAGCAGGAAGCCAGGGTGGATGCTGGATAAGGGTAAGGGGTAGGGGAGAGAGAGCCCCAACCCAGACAGGAGGAAGTGGGAAGCCAGGATGGATGGCTGGATATAGGTAAAGGGGGTGGGAAGAGAGCCCCCACCCAGACAGAAGGAACATATTCCTTGAAACCATACATAATCTCTAAAAACAACTATAAAATCATACTTGCACATAAATGCCCTAGCCCCATTTATGTCTTACATATTACAAGTGAAGAGAACAAAAATATTTGATGCACACATATAAGGGAGAAATACTTAGAACAGCTAGAGTCTCTGTTTCTGCAACTGGTCACATTGTTGTAGCTGGTATTTATAACTACATTCTTCCACGACCCATTCTATCTTCCCTTTTTCCCTCAGCAATTACCTCAGTTAGTTGTGGTTCTTTGCCTGGTGAGTGATTCAAATCTTCATTCCAGAAGGGTTTAGGCCATTAGTAGTCATATCAGAATTGGATTTCTGTTGACTTTAATCCCAGGATATGGTAGTACTAGAGACATTCTGAGAAATCTACTGTATTCCAGATACAGACCCCCCCCCCTTTTTTTTTTCCTTCCATTAGGTATTATCAGTCTAATTTCTCCTTGGTAATCAGGATCAGTCTCACTGGCCAATATACTTATTCCCTTCTTAACCTATTGATCCAGAGACTTGGGGTGTCCAAGTGGCCAGGTGATATTCTTAAATTCCAGAAAGTAGTACTGTGTGTCCAGGTGAGAGTAATGCTTCCTTTGGAACTAAGATTTCCAGACCCACAGATCATAAGGTCACATGGGCTGGGAGCAAAAATTTTGTGAGTAGGTTACCAACAATAATGGTGGGTGGTGTTACTCTCATTTCCAACACTACGTTCCTGGAGCCATGAATGCTGGCAATTAGATAAAGAGTATCATATATCAGACACTGGTTAAAGCCTTTTGGAGAATATTGTCCCATCCCTACAAGGTACTGCCACTTAGATAGTGCTATGATTGTGTCTTACCAGTAAGTTTAGAATCATTGATACTTCTTACATACTCAGATGAATCCATATAATGCCATCATTATAATGGACCTTTGTGACATCCTGTGGAAGGGACAAAATTATGACACAGATCAGGAGAGCTGATATACGTTGAGGTAGGACAGTGCAGAAGTATTGCTAGTTTTGGCAGCTGAAGTCAAATTTCTGGTAATACTTCAAAACTGGAATTGAGAAAATGGCACTGGCCAGATCAACAGCTTCATATCAGGTCATAGGAGGTGCATTAATTTCCTGAAGCTATGAGAAAACATCTGGAAAATCTGGTGCAGTTAGAGTCACCATCTGGCTAAGTTTACCATAATCCACTTGTCATTGTCCAAGAGCCATTCATTTTTTGCACTTGCCAAATAGGTGAGTTAAATTGCAATGTGATATGATTCCTTATCCTTCCTTCAAGGCCTTGATAGTGACATTAATCTCAGAAATCTCTTCAGGGATGCAATTTGTTTTTTGTTTGCTATTTTCCTAGGTAAAGGCATCTTGGCAGTTCTAACAGTTTAAACTTGGTTAGTCCTACAATAAGTGCCTTTATCCACATGTAAGGGATCCAATGTGGGTTTTTTACTAGCTGCTATGTGTATCTATTCTAACTTTTCATTCTGGAACTAGAGAAATCACTACAGGATGAGTTTGGGCACCCAGTAAATCCACTGTTATACAGATTTGAGCTAAGACTCCACTAATAACCTCACTTACATGCACTCTTACTCTGACTGGCGGTCCACAGTGACATTTTAGTTCTCCCAGAATTAGAGACAATCCAGAACAAGTGTCCAGTAATCCCCCCCCCCCAAATCTTATTTCCTATTCCCTAATGAAAAGTCATCCCTGTGAAAGGCTATAGATCCTTTTGGAATCTGTTTCCATTCAGGTGGCCAGATAACTGTCATGTATATTTCTTGGCATAGATAAGTGAGAGCATCTAGCACTGCATCCAATTGTTCATTTTAATTGCATCTGTGTCAGTTCCTGCAACCTTGTTTTTCACCCATACCTGCAGTGCAGACTGGACTTTTTCCTTCAGTGCCATTAGTTCTTGAGCATATGCTACCTCCTGGAATAGTTGAACCATCCGCATTTCTTTTTTGTACAGTAACTGTGTATTTCTACCATCTTCTTATAATGCTTCCTTCATTGTTCAATATTTTGCCCATAGAATCCTTCAATACTGCAACTTGAGGCTTCAGTTTTTGGTTCAGTTCTTTCAGTTTGAGAAAGGCCAAGCATATTCTTCCCATTTAGTTTTCTAATTGCAGGTCTTTGTGCATTACATTGTAATACATTGTCTTCTTGAGTCAGCTTTGAAATCTGTTCATCTTTTATACTTCTTCATTTTTTCAATGTTCTTTAGCTACTCTCCATTCAAGAGCAAATTTGAGTCTCTTCTGACATCCATTTTGGTCTTCTATTTCTTTCCTGCTCTTTTTTTTTTTTTAACTTTTTCTTTTTGTGAAAACATACACAACAAGACATTCACCAAAATAACAACTTCAGCATTTACAGTTCAGGGATATTGATGACATTTTTCAGGTTTTGCCATCATTATTGCTATTCTTTTCCAAAATATTCCACCACTATTAGCATAAGCTCAATTCTCTGGAAACAAAAGTTTCCCCTGCCCCCTCTCTCCTACCCCTGGTAATCACTAATAATCTTTGGCATATAGTTATATATTTTTCTTGACCTATCTAGGAATCCTCTCCTCCCAATCCCTGGTAACCAGCAGAGTAAGTTCCTTTCCATATGTAAATCCTTCCTTGACTTTTTACAATAGTGGACTAATACAATATTTGTCCTTCTGTAATTGACTTATTTCACTCAGCATAATTCCTTGCAAGTTTATCCATGTCATGTGGGGTTTTGCATATTCTACATTTTTTTTTGATTTTTTTT
>NW_006922786.1:149739-155166 GCF_000298275.1 Orycteropus afer afer
TTGTTTGACTTTTTAATCATGAGATGTTGGAGTTTTGTATATATTCTAGAGATAAGTCCTTTGTCAGGTTGCCATTGCTGAATATTTTTTGCCCAATCTGTAGATTCTCTTTTTATTCTTTTAGAGAAGTCTTTTGAGGCACATAAGAATTTATTTTTTAGAAGGTCCCAATCATCTAGTTTATCTTCGGCTGCTTGGACATCTTTTGTTATGCTTGATAGTCTATTTATGCCATAAATTAGGGCCGCTAAGTTTTCTTTGATGAACTTTATAGTTTTATGTTTCACATTTAAATCTTCAATCCATCTGGAGTTATTTTTTGTTATTATGCATTTCATTTTTCTGAAAATCTTGTTTCATTTTTCTGAAAATGGATATCTAGTTTTGCCAGCACCATTTTTGAAAGAGATTATCTCTTTCCCATTTAATGGATTTCAGCCCTTTGTCAAAGATTAGCTAACCATAGGTTGATGGATCGATTTCTGGGTTCTCAATTTTGTTCCACTTGTCTATGTGTCTGTCATTGTACCATTACCAGGCTGTTTTGACTACTGTGGCTGTATAGTAAGTTTTGAGATGTGGGAGTGTGAGACCTTCTTCTTTGTACTTCTTCTTCAGTAGTGCTTTTCTTATCCAAGATCTCTTTCTTCTCCACAGAAAATTAGTGATTGATTTTTACAAGTCTTTAGAGATCATTGATGGAATCAAGATAGGGATTACATTGAATGTATAGATTTCTTTGGATAGTATTGACATTTTCACAATGTTCAGTCTTCCTATCCATGAGTGCTGTATCTTCTTTCATTTTTGTAGATCTTGTATAGTTTCTTCAAGTAGTGGTTTGTAGCTGTCCTTGTATAGGTATTTTGTGTTTCTGAAAAGATTTATGCCTAAGTATCTTATCTTTTTGCAGCTATTGTAAATGATATTGACTTCCTTATTTCCTTTTCAGAAACACCTTTGCTAGTACAGAGGAATCCAAGTGATTTTTGTATGTTGATTTTGTATCCTGCCACTATGCTAAATCTTTCAATAACTTCCAGTAGATTTCTTGCAGTCTCTTGGATTTTATATGTATAGGATCATATCATCAGCAAATAGGGATAGTTTGACTTCTTCCTTACCAATTTGGATGCCTTTGACTTTCTTTTCTTGCCTTATTGCCCTGACTATTACTTCCAATACAATGTTGAATAGAAGTGTAGATACAGGGCATCCTTATCTGGTTTCTGTTTGCAAGGGAAATGGTTTCAGTCTCTCTCTGTTGAGAATAATGTTGGCTGTTGGTTTTGCGTAGATGTAATTGATTATGTTGAGGGCATTGTTATTGTTGTTGTTATGTGCCGTTGAGTTGGATCCGACTCCTAGTGACCCCTCCTTGGGTTTCTGAGTCAGTATCACTATAGAAGTAGATTGCCCCATCTTCCTTTGGAGGAGTGGCTGGTGGGTTTGAACCACCACCCTTCTGGTTAGCAGTCAAGTGCCTTAGCCACTATGCTACCAGAGCTCCCTGTTAAGGGCATCAATGCATGTATTCTATTCTTATTTTTCTGAGTTTTTATCAGGTATAGATGTTGGATATTATCAAATGCCTTTTCTGCATCTATTAATAAAATCATGTGATTTTTTTTCCCTTTATTTTATGTTTGTGATGGATTTCATTGATTTTTTTTTTTTTTTTAATTGAACCATCCTTGTGTACCTAGTATGAATCCCACTTGGTCATGGTAGGCTTTTTGATAGGTTGTTAGAGACTATTGGCTAGGATTTTTTGAAGATTTCTGCATCTATATTCATGAGAAATATTGGTCTGTAGTTTTCCTTTCTTGTGGGGTCTTTGACTGGTTTTGGTATCAGGTTTAAGCTTGGTTCATAAAATGACGAAAACACAATCCTTTTCTATGTTGTGGAATAGTTTGAGTAGGATTGGTGTTAGCTCTTCTCTGCATGCTTGATTGAATTCTCCAGTGAAACCATCTGGGCCAGGACTTTTGTTGGTAATATTTTTTATGACTTGTTCAATTTCTTCTTTTCTTATAGATCTGTTCAAATTTTCTACCTCAGGCTATGCTAGTTTAGGTAAGTAGTGTGCTTCTAGAAATCTGCAATTGTTTAAAATTTGTTGGATTACAGTTCTTCATAGTATCCTGATATTATTCTTTTTTATTTCATTTGGTTATGTTCTGATATCACCTATATTATTGCTTATTCGCATTATTTGTGTCTTGTCCTTCTTTTCCTGTGGTTTGCTGATTTTATTATCTTTTCAAAGAACTAACTTCTAGACTGGTTGTTTTTCTGCTGTCTTTCCAGGTTCAGTGTCATTTTTTTTTTTTTTTCCCTGCATGGATCTTTATTAGTTCTTTTCTTCTGTTGACTGTAGGCTTTTTTTTTTTTTTTGCTGCTCTTTTCCTAATTTTAAGAGATGTTGGGTTAACATGTTGATTTTGGCTCTTTCTTTTTTGTTGTTTTGTTCATCTATGGCTATAAATTGCCCTCTGAACACTTTCCGCTCTGTCCCAAAGAATTTGGTATGTTGTGTTTTCATTGTTATTTGAGTCAAGGAATTTTTAACTTCAGTTTTTATTTCTTCTATTACCCAGTAGTTTTTAAGGATGGTATTATTCAGTTTCTAGGTTTTTACTCTTTTTCCATTTGTCTTCTTAGTGTTGATTTCTAATTTTATAGCATTGTGACCTGAGAATATGCTTTGCAGTATTTCCAAGTTTTCAAATTTAATGATGCTTGCTTTCTGGCCTAACATATGGTGTATCCTGGAGAATGATTCATGTGCACTGGAAAAAGTATATTGTGCTGTTATTGGGCAAAGTGCTCTGTAGATGTCAATAAGATCATGTTGGTTTATTATATTGTTTAATTCTTCTGTGTGTTTGTTGAGTTTCTTTCCAGTTCTATCTTTTATTGAAAGTTGTGTATTTGAATCCTCTACTATTACTGTGGAGCCATCTATTTGTCTTTTCAATTCTGATAAAATCTGATTTATATATTTTGAGGCTCTTTCCCTGGTTGTGTAAATATTTATTATGGTTATATCCTCTTGTTCAATTGATCCTTCAATCCTTATATCATGTCCTTCCTTGTCTCTCATGGTGGTTTTAATCTTGAGGTTTATTTTGTCAGAAATTAATATCGCCACTCCTGCTTTTTATTATTATTATTATTATTGTCATTTGCTTGATATATCTATTTCCAGCCATTGATTTTTAGGTCATTTTTGTCTTTGTGTCTAAGATGCATCCCTTGTACACAGTATATTAATGGGTTATGTTTTCTTATGCAGTCTCTGAGTACTACATTTAATCCATTTCCATTCATTATAATTATAGACAAGTATGAATTTATTGAAGTAATTTTTTGTGTGATGTTGATTTCTTTGTTCCATATAATTTTCTGTGTTGAGCTCATTTGTTTATGAATTGTGCTATCATTTCCTTCATTGTCATTATTTTAGTATTTGCTAAATATTTGTGTTTGTCTTTTTTTTGTTTGTTTTTGTTTTGATGTGAAGGTCTATTATTTTTCTTTGAGGTTACTCTGTAATTTATTATTATCTTCTCAATTTTAAAACAGGCTGTTCTATCTCACAATTGTCTTGACTTCCTTGCCATTATGAATTTCTGTAATTACACTGTTTATTCCCTCTTTTTGGTTTATGGTTGTCAGCATTTACCAATTGATATCTCTGGTTCCCTGTTTACAGTCTTATAAGCTTATTGTACTTTGAGTACTTCTATAACTGGGTTGAGATCATGTGTGTTAATCATTAGTTTGTTTGCTGTTGTTGGTTCTCTGTTCGAATGACTCCCTTTGGTCTGTAAATTCGGTCTGGTTTAAACAAATTCTCTTAACTTCTGCTTATCTGGAAATGTCCTTATTTCACCATCATATTTGAGTAACAATTATTCTGGGTATAAAATTCTTGGTTAGAAATTTTTTTTTTTTTTTCTTTCAGGATTTTATATATATTATCCCATTGCCTTCTTCCCTGCATGGTTTCTACTGAGATATCAGAGCTAAGTCTTATTGGTTCCCCTTTGTTGGTAACTTTTCTTTTTTGCCCATGCTGCTTTCAAGATTCTTTCTTTTGTCTTTGGCTTTAGTGAACTTGATTATGATATATCTTGGTGATTTTCTTTTGTTTGAAGTTTGATGAACTCCTTGAATAGATATATTTTCATCTTTCATTATATTAGGGAAATTCTCTTCCACCAAATCTTCAAGAATTTTCTCTGTGATTTTATCTCTTCTTGTTCTGGAATTCTGATTACACATAGGTTATTCTTCTTGATGGTACCCCACATGAATCTTAGACTATCTTTATTTTTTGTTTTGATCTTTTTTTTTCTGATTCATCCCTTAACAAGTATTGAGGTATTTGTCTTCAGTTTCATTAATTCTGTCTTCTATTTATTTGATTCTACTCCTTTACCAACACAATGCATTACCTATTTCAGAAATCTTAGTATTCTTCTTTTGGAATTTTCTTTGTTGTTTTTGAATTGTTCTAATTTTTGTTTTGTTTTCTCAATCTGTTCTTGTATTGTTTTCCTAAATTGCTCTAGAGTTTTATTTGTGTTTTCCCTAATTTTGTCAGTGTTTTCCTTGATCTATCTGTCAATCCATTGAAAGTACCTAAACATAATTTTTTAATTCCTTGTCAAGGAGTTCTAATGCTGCATCTTCCTCAGGGATGTTTTGTGAGTTTGTATCCTGGTGTTGTTTGTACTGCTTTATCTTCATTGTTTGGATTGAGATGGTCAGTTGTCTCTGAGACATTGTGATGTTGTTGTATCTACGTTTAATTTTTGTTTATATGTTGGTGTGATTTGTCAAAGATTATTATTTTTTTCCTTTATTTTGTTTTCATATATCTGTGTGAGCAGGATTCTGTGTTCCTCTATTAGTTAGTTTGCAGCACTTAGGCACTCATCACCTGTCTCCTGGTGAGTGTGACAGAGAATGAGAGTATGTGCACAAGTCTCTGTTAGTTGTTCATAAAAAGCAGTTGAGAATGAGTTGAGATGTTATTGGCTGCTGTCTATCATTGGTCAGTTGGTGCAAAAGCAAGTGATTATCCTTACTCAGTGGGTGGGATAGCAGGACGTATTAGTATGGTTTGTGTGGCAATGGCTTCTGTCTCCCTAGTTAGACAATACATAAATAAACAAATGACAAAAATAAAAACAAGAGAACAGAGAACTCAAACTATATAAACAAATAGGAAAAATCATAAAAAGAGAGAGAGAGAAAGGCAATAAATAAGAAGAATTTTTAAAAATATATTTTAATTAGACAAAAGAAAGATAATGAGAAAAAGAAAAAAAAAAACATAGTGTCTTGGTCTTGGGAGGGAAGAATGAGAGAAAGCAGAAGTAAAGAATCATTTTAAAACAAAAATGGGTAAAA
>NW_006922786.1:156253-163931 GCF_000298275.1 Orycteropus afer afer
CAGTCAAGTGCCTTAGCCACTATGCTACCAGAGCTCCCCTTCAAAGCTTAGGGTTCCAAAATTGTCTTTTCTATCAGTTTCAATTGGTTTCTCATAGTTTTGTTGCTGAGAATCTGTGTAGCTTGTCTGCATATTCTGCCATCTTGCCGGAAGTCTCTCTCCTGTCTTTTTAATTTCTTTTTGCATTATTTATATTTAGTGTCCTTGATGTCATCTCACAACTCATCTAATTTTCAGTCATGAATATTTAATGTGTCAAATCTATTTTTGAATTGTTCTCTAAATTCAGCTGAGTATACTCAAGTTTGTGCTATGACTCTCATGGGCTTGTTTTAATTTTCTTCAGCTTTAAGTTGAACTTACATATGAGCAATTGATAGTCTATTCCACAGTTGGTTTCTGACATTGTTCTGAGTGAGTTTCTCCACTGTCTCTTTCCACAGATCTAGTTGATTTGATTACTATATGTTCAACCTGCTGAGGTCTAGGTATATAGTCACTGTTTATGTTGTTGAAAAAGGGTATTTAAAATGAATATGTCCTCTATCTTGCAAAATTCTATCTTTCGATCTCTGGAATCATTTCTGTTACTAAGTCCCTATTTCCCAACTGCTGATACTTCTTACTTCCAACTTTCACATCTCAATCACCAGTAATTATCCATGCATCTTGTTTGCATACTTGATCAATTTCAGATCACAGAAGTTGGTAAAAATCTACAATTTTTTCCATCTTTGGCTTTAATGATGACTATGTAATTTTGAATAAATATCACATGAACTGATCTTCACTGTGGGTGTAGGGATATTTATCTTGTCACTGACAGCATCTTATTTCAGGATAGATCTTGAAATGTTCTTTTTGATGATGAATATGAGGTTAGTCCTCTGGAATAGTAGACCATATATTTGTCTTACTCAGAATGGCAAAATCCAGTCCATTTCATCTCACTAATATCTAGGATATGGATCTTTATACATTCCCTTTCATTTTTTGATGACTTCCAATTTTCCTGGATTCATATTTTGTACATTGTATGTTCTGAATACTAATAGATGTTTATAGCTGTTACTTTTTATTTTGATTCAAATAATCTATAATGAGTATAATCTATTATTTAATTTATTTCCCTATTTTCTTCTAATTTTTCAAAAAGTAAAACTATGCTGTAGTACAAGTCCCTGAAATGATGAAAAACTTGCTAATCACATGCATATCAAAAAATTTAAATTAAATATTTGTTTTAATATTATTGAAGGAACTATGTGAAGTATATTAATCTGTAAATAGATGTAAATTTAAATTGAACACATTTTGCTATCATAAAATAAAATATGATATTATTAAAAAGGAAGTGAATTTCAGATATTAATTATTACAGCTGTACAAATATTTATCATAATGATTGCTATTCTTTATTCTTTGCATCCTTTTTGAGAGATTACAGTCTATAGTGCAGATAAGAATGAATGTGCTTGTTTTTTGACAGCAATATATAGAAATACTTGAATGTTGTTTATATATAATCCACCAAAGTACAATGGCTAGGCAAAAGTTAAATGATAGCATTCAGAATAAATTTATAATCATAATAAATAAATACATTCAGATGATAATTATTTTCATGAGGGCTAACATTTAGGATGAACTCTCCAGGGACTGGGCCTGTCTGACAACATGACCAAAGTAGGTTAGACAAAGTCCAGCACTTCTTTTTTTCAAAGGAGCATTCTGGCTACACTTCCTGTAGGACAGATTTGTTTGTTCTTTTGGCAGTCCATGGAATTGCCTGTATTCTCCATCCTAAAATGAAAAGGCATCAACTCTTCTTCAGTATTCCTTATTCATTCTCCCGTTTCCACATGCATGAGAGGTGTTTGAAAATACCAAGACTTGAGTTAGGCTCACCTTAGGCTTCAAAGTCACATCTTTGCCCCTTAACACTTTAAAGGGACATTTGCAACAGATTTGCCCAATGAAACACATCTTCTCATTTCTTGACTTCTGCTTCCTTAGATGCTTATTGTGGATCCAAGTAGAATAAAATCCCTGACAACTTCCATCATTTCTCTGTTTATCATGATTTTGCTTATTGGTCCAGTTGTGAGGATTTTTATTTTCTTTATGTTGAAGTGTAATCCATACTGAAGGCTATAGTCTTTCATCTTCATCAGTAACTACTTCAAATCATCTTCACTTTTAGCTAACAAGGTTGCCATTTGTATTTTGCAAGTTGTTAATGAGTGTTCCTCCAATCCTGATGCCACAATCTGCTTCTTATAGTCCAGTTTCTTGGATTATTTGTTGAACATACAGATTGAGTTAGTGAAAGGATACAACCCTGATGCACACCTTCTCTGATTTTAAACCATGTAGTATCTCCTTGCTTTGTTTGAACAACTGCATCTTGATTTATTTGTTTGTTTCTCATGAGCACAATTAAATATTCTGGAATTCCCATTCTTCACACTATATCAGACAGTGTTTCATGGCTATTCATAAAGTTTTCCAGTAGTTTATCAGACTGTGCTCCACTGCTATTCATAAGGTTTTCAATGGTCAATTTTTCCAGAAGATAATAGCCACATCCCTCTTCCTACTCTGTCTTAGTTTCTAAGCTCCACTAAAACCTGTCTACCATTGGTGAGCCTGCTGGTATTCAAACTATTGGTAGCATAGCTTACAGCATAATAGCAACATGCTAGCCACCACAGTACAGCATACTGAAAGATCAGTGGCTGTTAACATATACCAAAAAATCCCACTGTCATCTAGTTGATTCCAACTCATAGTGACTCCCATTTGATTTCCAAGAATGTAAATGTTTTCAGAAGTAGAATGTCTCATTTTCTTCCCATGGAGCAGCTGGTGGGTTTTGAACCACTGAACTTCCAATTAGCAGCCAAATGCCTTACACATCATGCCACCAGAGCTCCTTGGTTAACATATAACTCCCACTGCCAGCAAGTTTATTCTGACTCACAGTAACTGCCATTGGGTTTCTAAGCCTGTAAATCTTTACAGAAGTATATTGCCTCATATTGCTTCCATGAAGTAGCTGGTGGGTTTGAAACACTGGCCTTCTGGTTAGCAGTCAAATGCTTTAGGCACTGTGCCACCAAAGCTCCTCTGGTTTATATAAAGGGGTTTGGAATTAGAATAGGTCACAAAATGCATGATAATTACATCAGATCACATTATGGAGAACAATCATGTAATATTCAGTATCATGGCCTAGTCAACTTCCTTCATATTTTGGGGGACTCAAGTCAATTTATGACAGTGTTAATATTGATGTTAGGTGCCACCAAGTTGGCTATGATTCATAGTGACCCTCTGTACAATGCTACAAAACACTGCCTGTTACTGCACCATACTCACGATATTTGCTATGTTTGATGACATCCTTGCAGCCATATATGTTTATATAATCTGATTTTATTTCAATTAATTATTTTGTCCCTAAAGATATATTTACTCATTCAATTTTAAAAACAGTGCCATGAATTAGAGACTATTATTTCTCTTCATTTTAAGATGAGCAAAATGAGGTACTGAAAGATAACTGAGCTTTCTAGCATCTCACAGCTAATCAATGGCAAAGCCAGCATTTGATTTCTGGAGGCTTGGATACAAGCTTCCTAACAGTTCAAGAGACCTTTCCTTGAGAAGGATTCCAAAAAGCACAGGTTGCTGAGCATAGACTGATAAGAAACTGAATTCTTGAAGTTATCAGGATGCATAGTCACTTTCATTCTCTGTTAGGCCCTAAGATACTTCTAAAAGTTGACATTTTCAAAGGAAAATAAAGACTATTATTTGCTTCTTTTTTCAAGTATATGTGGGCCTAAAAGTGTAGTCATTATATAATAGAGCAATCACAATCAATAAATAAATACATAAAGCAGTCAACTAAGAGAAAAGGAAGTGGTTTTGGGGTAAGGGGTGGATTGAGGAGTAGTAAGAAGTTGTTGAATTAGCCATGGAGTATGAGGGAAGTTCATGGAAGGGAAAAAAATAATAAGGTTATGTGATTATGTGTTTTGCATGTATTTTATAGTTTTCATACACATGAGTAAAGGAGTCAAGTTGTGGAGAAATGATTTGGGTTGATATAACTGCATTCTGAGTCTAAACTTCATGGGAACACACATGTGCACCGAGATGTTCACACACACATGCACACGTATATCAAGGGCCAGATACGGCTGTTTCTCTGTGCCTTTTAGAATTTTCCTATTTGAAAAATGAGACTTTAAATGACATTTATGACCAATGTTTATTTGACTAAATGCCATAGTGTGAATAAGTATATAGAACTATCTTACTACAAGAGAATTTTCCAACCAAACCCCATCAAGCATCTATTTTATATCAGTTCTGCCTAGAGAAACTTCCGACAGAATAATTTAAATATGTCTTCTTTCTCACTTTTGAAAATGTTGCCCAATTTAGCTCATTCTCACCTTTCTCAATTCTAAGCCCCTGTTCAACAACTAGACTGGATGCTTTTAAGGTTCAGTTTATAATGATAATCATCCATAAAAAATTAATCCCCTCTCTAAAAAGAATTTTTTATGTATTATTAAAATCTATATTTGACCATATTTACATGTAATCATAAACTTGATATTCATTGCTTTTTAAGGTTACATATGCAAACATTTATTAATCCAAATTACTTAATTATGAATATGTAAATGTTAAAAAATAAAGATTTATTATTATATATCTCTTATTGAAACCTTTGATTTTGAAATTAAATACTTAACATTAATTTCTAACAGCTTTAAATAAGCTTCTTAAAATGAAGCAAATATAAAATCCTTTTAACATACAAGTGATGACTCATTTTCAATATACAAAAACTTTGATTTACTGATAACTAATATTTATGTAGTTACTTTCAAAATTCAGAAATAAAGGAATATATGGGTTTCCTTTACAGGATAATATGATTTTTTTTTTTTTAATTTTCAAAGCTTTTTGAAATGAAAATGAAGACATCTTAAAGTAAGTTGAAAACGGTATTCCATTGAAGCAGCTGATTTACAGGAAGACTGGACCACGTTAGCAAGCACATTATAAAAACAACACAATTTTATATTAATAAGGAATATCACCATTCGTGTGTCAATTTGTCATAATGTGGTGCGTTGTGTGTTGGTGTGGGGCTGGAGACTATGCCACTGATATTTTTAATTTCAGCAGGATCACCCAAGTGGACATATTTTTCATGAAATTTCCAGACTATGACAGACTAGAAAGAAGTATGGGGTCATCTACTACTATAAAACCTTGCTAATAAACACCTTATGACTAGCAGTGAAACACTGCCTGATATATTACTGGAAAATTTTTTGTTTGTTTGTTTTTTGGTCAAGAAACAGTGTCTCATTTATTGCCTGAAGATGAAGAAGACTTGAAGTATTTACTGATGAAGATCAAAGACTACAGCCTTCAGTATGGGTTGTTTTTCAACGTAAACCAAAAATTCTCACAACTAGACAAATAAGCAACATCATGAGAAATGGAGAAAAGAGTGAAGTTCTCAGGGATTTCATTTTACTTGGATCCACAATAAACACCCATGGAAACAACAGTCAGGAAATCAGAGATCATATTTCACTGGGAAAATCTTCTGCCAAAGACCTCTTTGAAGTGTTAAGAAGCAAAGATGTCACTTTGAAGATTAAAGTGTGTCTAACCCATGCATGTGAAAGCTGAACAATGAATAAGGAAAATAGAAGAAGAGTTGATGCCTTTGCACTGTGGTGTTGGCAAAGAGCACTGAAAATACCGTGGACTACTAGAAAAATGAACCAATCTGTTTTGGAAGAAGTACAGCCCAAATGCTTCTTGGAAGGGAGAACTGCCAGACTCCACTTCACCTACTTTGGTCATGTTGCCAGAAGGGACCATTCCCTGGAGAGCAATATCATGCTTGGTAAAGCAGATGGTTAGTGTAAAAGGGGAAGACCCTCAACAGGAATGATTAACAGAGTGGTGATGTGCTTAGGCAGGAAGATAGGACGGGGGCTGCCCTGGGGGCAGGGGCAAAGGGGGGAGAAAGGTGGGATATTTAAGAAGGTAACATCATAACCACTTGCAACTGCCTGTGAGATTTGGCCAATTAAAGATAAGCAGAACAACCACAGACCACGGAATATTTAAAGGAAGTTAATCAGCTAACACCTGCAACTGTCTGCAGCCACCTGTGAGATCCGGCCAGTAAATCCGGATCCTGTCACTCAGAAGGCCCAGCCCCACCTTAAGAATGCCCCTTTCAGGAAAATTAAAAAGCAATAAGTTAGGCAGTTTGAGGACTTTTCTTATTCCACAGAGAAAATACTTGTGTCCACACTTCTGGAGACACCCTTTGCTTTTAACAGACCTCCCCATTTGTGGGAAGAGGTCCTTTTTCCCTCTACAAATGTACTCAATAAAGGCTTGTGAGCTTGCATCACTGGAGCTTTATTGAGTAGTTTGTCAAGGTGCCACCACCAAGCACCCCAGCTTGATCGTGGATCGCCTGGGCTGCGTGCCTGTGGATCACTCGCTTGTACAGATTCTTCTCATGAGTAGGGCGAGGTCAGGGAAAAGGGACTTCTTCCCTCGGATAGCATTTTGGTGCTGAAACTCAGGACAGAAGACAATAAGCGGGCCCAAGTGAAAGCAAGAGAGAGAAACGGAAGCAGTGGTCTTAAAGTGTTTGTGTGTCTGGTGTGTGTGCTTGGCATCAGCTGTTGATGTTCTAAAGCAGGCTTTCAGACATTTTTACTTTTCTGTGGTAGTGTGAGTGTCTGGCATCAGCTGCTTAGGACAAGAAAGACTAGTGTAATTTCTGCACACAGGCATCAATGGGTTTTGAGGAAAGAATAAGTGAAATAGTCCCCTTCAGACTAGCCAGTTTACTGCATCACCTAGAAGAGTGTTTTCAGATTTGCTGGATTGCAGGCTTGAATGTAGTGAGACCACCCTATCTTCCCCTCTGCTGATATGAAACGTTTTGAGCAGCCAGAGAATGCTAGTGAGGGAGGCCAGGTGGCAGCAATTCTGTGCTAATATTTTGGTAGATGCCAGAAGTAGAGGCTTGCAGAAGTAGAGGAGAAGTGGTGGTGGAACAATGGTATTGGACACTGAAAAAGGCAACAAGGAGGGAACAGTTGGCCATGTCTGGCTTAGCCAGCTGTGGCAAGGAACTACACACCTTCCACGGGGGGGGGACCTCAATGTTTACAGGGTAACCTAAGTTCACTCTAGGCAGCTACTAGGCTCACTCTTAGCAGCCTCTAAGCTCAGTCTTGGCAGCTTCTACCCCTCAGAATCAGGGTGGGGATGCCCACCAATCAATCCCTGAAGCCAGGGACCTCTGTAGCCAGGGATGCTTGGCTTTGGATACAAACCCTCCTTTCAAAACCCTGCTTTTATTCTCTTTTCCGTCAGACTGATATGGGACAGGAAGTGTCTGTTCCCACCAGTTCACCTCTGTTATGCTTGCTGAGCAACTGGAAGTCCTTACAATTGGATAGCCTCCAGAAGGAGGAATTATGTTCTTCTGCAATACTGCCTGGCCCCAGAACCAGCTTGGGAACTAGGAGATTTGGTTTCCAAATGACAGCCTAAAGTATAATACCATCGTGAAGCTCATCCTGTTCTGTGAGAGGGAAGGAACGTT
>NW_006922786.1:165056-166731 GCF_000298275.1 Orycteropus afer afer
GGGTTTGAACCACCAACCTTCTGGTTAGCCATCAAGTGCCTTAGCCACTATGCTACCAGAGCTCCCCTCCTCTTGTTTAGTGGTAGGCAATAAAGGGAAATTTGTTTAATCAATCCTCAGAGGAAGGAAAGAGGACCTCATTCTCAATTAAGGCCTTTATGGACCGGGTCTTACCTGGTGTTGTTATCAACTCCTGCAGGTGTGAAACTGAAGAGAATAAACAGCTGGAAACATAATCAAACCAGTACACAAGACATCATCTTACATGTGTGAATCAGTGGAGGATCTCAGACTCCTCTTCAAAATAAGGAGAATTCTTTTCCAGATAATTAGCCAGTAGAAATCCCAAGCCCTTTTTCTCATTTAGGTATGGTAAGGAAGGACTCCCAAGTCTGGTTAAGCAGGACAACTACCAGCTTACAGCAGGAAGTAGCCCAAAAACAAGGCGTCCATCTCCCTGAATGAATTAAGGCTCATATGTCCTTCAGGAGAAATGTTAGGCAGGAAGATAGGGTAGGGGGCTGCCTTGGGAACAGTCCCAAAGGGAGGAGAAAAGGGAGAGAGACGGAATATTTAGGAAGGTTAAGACCTGTAAACTGCTCCCAACCACCTGTGAGATGTGGCCAAGTTAAGCAGAACAACCACAGACCAAGGAATATTTTAGGAGGCCTAGAGCCACCTATGAAATTTGGCCGATTAATCAGGGTCCTGTCACTCAAGAGGCCCAACCCCACCATAAGCACTACCCTTTAAGGAAGTATAAAGACAGTAACCCACCAGCCACTCCTCAGAAGGAAGGTTGAACAATCTACTTGGGTAGTGATACTGCCTCAGAAACCCAAGGAGGGGTTGCTATGAGTCGGCTGACTTGACGGCAAACAACAACACCAACACCATCACCAAGAAGCAGCTTGACGCCTTTTCCCCGCAGGGGAGATGCCCTTTGCTCTTAATGGCCCTTTCCATTCATGGAGAGAGGTCCGTTTCCCCTCTGGGAACATACTTTGCTTTCAATAAAGGCTTGTGTGCTTTTGTGACTGATGCCTTGTTAAGTAAGTTTGTCAAGCCACCAAATGTCACTTGTTCTGGCCGATAACCTGCAACTGCTGCCCGTGGATCACTCACTCGTGGGTATTCTTCCCGCGAGTAGGGTGAGGCCAGGGAAACAGGGCTTTGTCCACCGAAAGGCAATGGGCTCAGGCACAGCGAGGATTTTGAATGTCATGCAGGACGGGCTGGTGTTTCATTTTGTTGGAAATATGGTGACTATGAGTCGGAGCCCACTGGAGGGCACCTAACAATAGCAGGGAAGATCAGCTGAACCATTCCCGTAAACTTCCAAGGATTTCAAATATGTATCCAGTACAAAAGACCTCTTTTCAAATGTTTTATGTAGATTAAAATACTTAATCATCTTAACAACAATATGAGATGAAACAATTAATATAGGCATTGTACAGATTTGGAAGCTGAGTCATACAGAAGTGAATTACTCAACATGACACAGCTATGGAATGACACAACAATAATGCCAACACAAAAAACTCCTGCAAACATTCTCTTAGATAAAGTAATATGATCAAATATTTCCCTTATTTTCCCATTAACAAGATAAGTTCCAATCACTTACGTTGTATCTCTATCATTGATTCGAAGATAAGAAGAATTATAAATT
>NW_006922786.1:167706-169019 GCF_000298275.1 Orycteropus afer afer
AAATTCTCTTCTAACTGAGCCCATGTCCTGCTCCTCTAGATGGACCCAGTTGGTCAGTGTCTCCATTAAACCAAAATTCGGTTAACTCAGGACTAGACATCAATGGAGTTTATACAAAACCTGCTAAAAATATTATTTAAGGTTTTGAAAACAAGTTTACTGCATTTTTTTTTTTTAATTTCAAGGAGTTGTTGTGACATTTTATTGATATAGCCACAAATATCTGAGCTGAAGTATTTTAAACCAGCATAACATAATGATGTATTTCATGACTTTTTAAGTATATTGTGATATTTTATACATTCTATTTCAATCTTTTTAAATATGTCATTGTGTTAGTGATTGTTTGGCAATTTTAAATGTATAATTGACCAGTAATGAAAATGTAAATGAAAGAAAAATATAAAATATTGCCAAATGGTAATGCATACAGAGTTTTACCACATGTTGTTATTACGGGCCATTGACTCCCCTCTGACTCATAACGACCCCACTATGCACAGCAGAATGAAGCACTGCTTGGTCCCATGCCATCTCCGCAATCCCCACTATACTTGACCCCACTGCCACAGCCACCATGTCAATCCATCTCATTGAGGGCCTTCGCCTTCCTCATCGACCCTCCACCTTACCAAGCATGACATACTTCTCCAGCGAATGGTCCCTTCTGACAACAGGACCAAAGTAGGTGAGACGAAGTCTGGTCATTCTAGCTTCCAAGAAACATTCCCGCTGTACATCCTCCAGGACAGATCTGTTAGTTCTAGCAGTCCATGGTACTTTCAGTATTCTTCACCAACACAACTCAAAAGCATCAACTCTTATTTAGTCTTCTTTATCCATTGTCCAGCTCTCACATGCATATGAGGCGATTGAAAATGCCATGGCTTGTGTCAGGCACGCCCTAGAGTTTTACCACTTACTGTTCTATAATTGAAATGATACTTGGAAGAAATTATCTTAGAAGAAATTCTTCCTGAAGGTGTTCAAATGCAACTTTATCCAAAATTCTTATGCTGAAACTTTATTGAAAAACAGATCATTTATTTTTTTTTTATTAATACTAGTCTGTAAGAATAATGGGTCATGTTTTTATTATGATACTATCAATGAGTGGATAAAGCATCTAGTAATAACTTTATGCTTAAATATGCTTTTACTGAAGGAATGTGATTCTGAGTAAGTTTTGTAGAAGTCTCTTTAATTCTGAACTCTGCATAGATTTTTAAAACTAAAACATAGGCAAAACAAACAAACAAACAAACAAAAATATCCCCAGTCCTCTAAAGCTTGTGTTAATAATCTCCCATAGG
>NW_006922786.1:170969-172201 GCF_000298275.1 Orycteropus afer afer
TACATTACCACATGTTACAAACTGTCAAAATGCAGGTTTGGGAGGCTTGTATATGGTTTCTTAGAGAAGTCAAGAGAATAAGATTTAAACAAAACAAAACAATAAAAGTTTCCTTTCCAGTTTAGAGATGAACAATGAAGTTCACTGGCCACTTAAAGTCTTCCTTCACTTCTTCTGTTGTTGATCTTGCTTGTTTGTGTGTTTGCTTTTGAAGAAAAAAAAAAAAAAAAAAAAAGGTCTATCTATCTATTTATCTCTCTGTCTGTCTATCTAACCAGAAACAGAAACTGTATTACTTTAGTTTCTTCATGGACTTAGTATTCTGTTCTCTACTACTGCTTTTCTAGATAGAGACAAAAAGTTCTTTGGGGAATGGACACATGTATTGGACCAGAAATAATAATAGTTTAGATCTCTATTTCAGAGAAAATATTGTGATGAAAGCAACTTTTTAATCTGCAATGACCCATGTGCCTTAACCTTTGTCAAATAAGGTAGAAACTCCATAGCTGTAATAATTCTGCATTGTATATAAAAACTGGCCCTCAACTGGTAAGGTCACAGTAAATCAAAACAAAACCACTGAAGTCGTTGGTTTATTTCCAACTGTACCCTTAACTTCAATCCATCAGCCATATATTGTATTCTAACCTGGGAAAGTAATTTTGGAATGTGAATTCATGATTTCTTAAAGATTGGGAATGAAGGGAGAGATGTAAATGGAAATGTGCAAATACATCACCAGTCTTCCATTAAAAAAGATGGAACTGCAAGGTCCACAATGGGTTTGAGGAGGAGTTTTTCCACAAAGGACTCTATGTTGATGTGTATCATTTGCACATGAAAGTGTTCTCAAAGATTAACTCCTCTCCTTCAAACATACAATTCACAGCTAGGAAATATCTCAGACAACAAAGAACATGGAATTCATTATGTGAGTGCACAATTTGAAATATATGCTGAAGTATGCAGTCATTTGACAGGTCACAGTTTTGCTCAAAATCAGCATTTTGATTTCCAAGAAGGAATATCTCTGGGATTCTGTTTACTTAGCATCAAAGGATTATTTTGGAGAGAATTACTCCTTGGCTTCCAACCAGATCTCTTACTTTATAATTTAGTGAGTTACTTATCAATCAGTCTATAGGTTACACAAGGTAGGAACAGATTAATTGTTAGAGTGTAAATGTAACAATAATGCAGGAATTAGAGAAAAATGTGGAATATTGCCT
>NW_006922786.1:173191-175807 GCF_000298275.1 Orycteropus afer afer
TCTAATGTCCTGACTGCTGCTTCCATTGGTATGGATTGTAGAACCAAGTAATGTGAATTCTTTGACAACCTCAATCTTATCTCCATTTATCCGGATGCTGCTAATATGTCCAGTTGTGAGGATTTTTGTTTTCTTTATATTGAGATCTAATCCACACCGCAGACTGTATTCTTCAATCTTCATCAGTAAGTGACTTAAGTCATTCTCACTTTCAGCAAACAAAGTTGTGTCATCAGTGTATCATAGGTTGTTAATGATTCTTCCTCCAATCTTGATGCCATATTTTTCTTCATATAGTACAACTTCTCAGATTATTTGCTCAGCATATATATTGAATAAGTATGGTGAAAGGATACAACTCTGATACACTCCCTTCTTGATTTTAAACCATGCAGTAATACATTTAATAAATTAGTTAATTAAATAAGTTTAATAAATTAGCAGGATAGTAATTGAATTTTACTATTTTCAAAATTCTTATATTTATTTACTCTCCATTTTTTATTGTGTAACTGAATATCAGTGAAACACTGTCTGATATTTACTGGAAAACTTTATGAATAGCCCTGAAACATTGTCTGATATGGTGCCAGATGAGGTCCTTAGGCTGGAAGGCACTCAAAGACAACTGGGGAAGACCTGCCTCCTCAAAGTAGAGTCAACTTTAATGATGTGGATGGAGTAAAGCTTTTGAGACCTCTGTTTGCTGATGTGGCATGACTCAAATTGGAAAGAAACAACTACAAACACCTGTCAATAACCAGAATATGAAATGTACAAAGTATGAATCTAGGAAAATTGGAGGTTGTGAAAAATGAAATGGAACCCATAAAGGTCTATATTCTAGCATTAGTGAACTAAAATGAACTATTTTTTTGCCATTTTGAATCAGATAACCATATGATCTACTATGCCAGGAATGACAAACTGAAAAGGAATGGTGTGGCATTCATTGTCACAAAAAATGTTTCAAGATCTATCCTGAAGTACAATGTGGTAGTGATAGAATAATATTCATACATCTGCAAGGACGACTAATACAACTATTATTCAAATTTATGCACCTACCACCAAAGCTAAAGATGAGGAAACTGAAGATTTTTAACAACATCTGCAATCTCAAATTGAACAAACATGCAGTCAAGATGTGTTGATTATTACTAGTGATTGGAATGCATAAGTTGGAACCAAAGAAGAATCACTTGTACTTGAAAAATATGGCCTTGGTGAAAGAAATGATGCTGGAGATTGCATGATAAGAGTTTTGTAAGTCCAATGACTTATTCATTGTCAGTACATATTTTCAACAACAGAAATGGTGGCTATACATACAAACTTTGTCAGATGGAGTACGCAGGAATCAGATTGACTTCATCTGTGGAAAGAGGCAATGGAGAACTCAATACCTTCAGCCAAAACAAGGCCAGGTGTTGACTGTGCAACAGACCATCAATGCTCATATACAAATTCAAGTTGAAGCTGAAAACAATTAAGACAAATCCACAAGATCTAAAATATTGACTTGATTGATTACATCCCACCTGAATTTAGAGACCATCTAAGGAACATATCTGATGCATTGAACACCAGTGACAGAAAACCAGATAAATTATAGCTTGACATCAAGAACATGATCCATGAAGAAAGAAAAAGGTCATTATAAAAACAGGAAAGGAAAAAAGATCAAAGTGGATGTCAGAAGAGACTCTGAAGCTTGCTCTTGAATAGAGAGTAGCTAAAGCAAATGCAAGGAATGATAAGATAGAGGAGCTGAACACAAGATTTCAAAGAGCAGCTCAGGAGGACAAAGCCAATTATTATAATGAAATATGCAAAGACCTGGAGTTAGAAAACCAAAAGGCAAGAGCATGCTTGGCATTTCTCAAGATGAAAGAAATGAAGAAAAAATTCAAGCCTTCAGTTGCAACATTGAAAGTTTCTATGGACAAAATATTGACTGGTGCAGGGAACATCAAAATAATATGGAAGGAAAACACAGAGTCACTATATTAAAAACAGTCACTTGATGTTCTTATATTTTGGGAAGTAGCATATGATCAAGAACTACTGGTACTGTAGAAAGAAGTTGAAGTTTCACTGAAGGAATTGGTGAAAAATAAGGCTCTAGGAATTGATGGAATACCCATTGAGGTGTTTCAACAAATGTATGCCACACTGGGGTACTTACTCATCTAAGCCAAGAAATTTAGAAGACAGGTACCTAGTCAACTGACTGGGGGCGCTCTATATTTGTACCCATTCCAAAGAAAGGTGATCCAACAGAGTGAAGAAATTATTGAACATTATCATGAATATCATGCACAAGTAGAATCTTGCTAAAGATAAAAGTGGTTGCAGCTGTATATTGGCTGGGAACTTCCAGAAATGCAAGCTGGATTTAGAAGAGGATGCGGGATGAGAGATATTATTACTGATAGATGAATCTTGGCTTAAAGCAAAGAATGCAGGAAATATGTTAACTTTGTTTTGTTTTTTATGCAGAAGCATCCGGCTGCATGGATCATAACCAATTACTGGTAGCACTGAGAAGAATAGGAATTCCAGAACATTTAATGTTGCACACAAGGAGCCTGTACATAGACAAGGAGGCTGATT
>NW_006922786.1:176452-178110 GCF_000298275.1 Orycteropus afer afer
CTGAAACACAAAGTTTTCTCTTTGAAGACTAAGGTTCACCTAACCCAAACCATTGTATTTTCAATCTTCTCATGTGCATGTGAAAGCTGGATGATGATTAAGAAAGACTGAGGAAGAGTTGATGCTTTTGAATTGTGTTGTTTGAAAATACTGAAAATACCATGGCCAACCAGAAGAGGTAACAAATCTGTCCTGAAAAAGTGCAGCAGGAATGCTCATTGGAAGCCAGAATGGCCAGATTTTGTCTCACCTGTTTGATCATGTTGTCAGAAGGGACCATTCCCTGAAGAAGGATCTCATGCTTGGTAAAGTGGAGGGTCATTGGAAAAGGGGAAGCCCCTCAATGAGATGGATTGACACAGTGGCTGCACCCAAGGCCTCCGGCATTGCAAGGATTTTGAGGCTGGTGCAGGGCTGAGCAGTGCTTTGTTCTGTTGTACAAGGAGTAGTTATGAGTCAGAGCCGATTCAATGGCACCTAACAGCAACAACAATGATTATCTTAATAAAGACAATATTGTGGTTTCCTTTGTATGGATATGACCATACATAAAAATATCTCATTTAAAAAAATCAGATGAATAGCAGCTATTCTCAGTAAATGTTTACATGATTTCAATAAATTATCAGGATAGTAATTGAATTTTACTATATTCTAAATTCTGGTATTTATTGAACAGTCACATTTTATTTTGTAACAAAATGAGATCTGTTTTTGCTACAAATCCCTTTTCTTATGCATTCAGGATTAATTTGTGAACACATTATATCATTAATTTGGTAACTTGTTCTGGCTGAGCTGGTACTAATATGTATTATAGACTATTTAATATTTAATCAAACATTATTTTTTCCATCTCTGTGGTACTCTTCACACTAGGTCTTTAACAATAATTCATATAGTTGAGTATGCTTCGAAGAAAGCATCAAAGGTCAGCATTAACACAATGAATCTTGTAGGAACACAAGTTAACCTGCAGAAAGCTCATATGTCCAGGCAGGGAAGAATATATTTTATGCCCAGGCAGGGAAGAATATATATATATATATATATACACATATATATATATATATATATATATATATATATATATATATATGTATATATATATTTATATATATTTTTTTTTTTCCTTTAGAATTTCTAAGCTTTTGGTGCAATTTAAGATATTTGCCAAAGACCCAGATAATATATCATCAAAGTTATTTTATTATTTCCCATTATAATTATTTTCTCAATAGATCATTTAATGGGTGTTTCTGTTAAATCAGTAAATGTCTAAAAATACTAGTATGTGATAAAATGTGTACATTTAAGTCACATTAGGGAGCTCTGGTAGTGTAATGCCTAAGGCACTTGACTGCTAACCAGAAGGCTGGTGGTTCTAACCCACCAGCCACTCCTCGGAAGGAAGATGGGGCAATCTACTTTTGTAATGATACTGCCTCAGAAATCCAAGGAGGGATCACTATGAGTTGGGTCCAACTCGATGGAACATAACAACAACAACAACAACAAGTTACATTAAACAAATGACTCTTGTACAATATTTAAAAAATCATATCCATTATTTAGTTGGTAATTTTTTGATGACCTGTTCAATTTCTTCTTTTGTGATGGGCCTGTTCAAATTTTTCACTTCAGTCTGTGTTAGTTTA
>NW_006922786.1:184937-186235 GCF_000298275.1 Orycteropus afer afer
GCTTGTGAGCCATTTACCTAAGATAAATCTCTCTCTCTCTCTCTAAATATATATATATATACTTTGCTGGTTTTTTGTGTCTCTCTAGAGAACCCAATCTAACACAGATACTATCTTGCCCCAGCACTGGTAGCAAAGTTCAACAAGATAGAAAATAACGAATGCTGACAAGGATGCAGAGAGATCGGGACTCTCATACACTGCTGGCAGGATTGTAAAATGATACAACCACTGTGGAAAGCAGTATGGCAATTCCTTAAAAAGTTGGAATTAGAAATACCATTTGACCAAGCCATTCCATTACTAGGTATATATCCTAGGGAAGTGAGAAACAGGACCAGAACAGATATATGCACACCTATGTTCATCACAACACTATTTACAATAGCCAAAAGATGGAAAAAACCAAGGTGTCCATCAACTGAAGAATGAATCACCAAACTACGGTATATACACACAATGGAATGCTATGCAACCCTAAAGAGTAATGGGGAATCTGCAAAGCACTGCATAATGTGGATGAACTTGGAGGACATTATGCTGAGTGAAATAAGTCAATAACAGAAGGACAAATATTGTATTAGTCTGTTATTGTAAAAAGTGAAGGAAAGGTTTACATATGGAAGGAAATTTTCTTTGATCACTACCAGAGTTAGGAGAGTAGGGTAGGCAACACTGTTGGATAAGTAGAGACAAGTATTGATGTGGGTGAAGAGAAGGTCAATATACCAAATGTGAGTGATCAACAGTGACATTGAGGAAGATGAAGACTGAGAGAGGTGCATGGGATGTACAGACAACAATGATAAACGCTTTTGCATTGTTGGTGAATGCAAACATTGATATATGGGTAGACATATGATTTGGACAGGCTGAACTATTAGGCCTATCTATGTAGGGGCAGTGTGTCCTGGATCATGCATAGGGTTGGCAGACAATATTTCTACAAGTGTATTTGCATGTCCAGTAAGAATTCCCAGGTATATAGCAGAGCTGACAAGGGGCAAGGTTATAGTCACTTCTTGGCCACAGCCACCTACCCAGAAGAAGTGAGTAGCTGGACCTGTGGGTGCAGAACCATAGTTACAGAGGACATCACGTTCAGTTGGCAAAATGTACTACACGAAAACACTGTTTCACATTGTACTGTGGCGAATACTGACCGGGATCTTAAAAGCTTGCAAGTGGCCATCTTAGATGTAACGATAAGGCTCTTCTCATCCAGAGCATAGAAGAATGAAGAAAACCAAAGACACATGGAAATAATTAGTCCAAGAGACTGGTACACCATGTGATCC
>NW_006922786.1:186667-188097 GCF_000298275.1 Orycteropus afer afer
CAGGAGTGCATGGGAGGGAAGGACACAGGGAAGAGGTAACTATGGGGAGGAAGTGGGAGGTGAGCTGCTGCATTGTGGGAAGTTGTAGTCAATCTCATGAGACAAAGTGTATGTGAGCTGCTGTATGGAAAGTGAATTTGCTCTGTAAACTTTCACTTAAGTCACAATAAAAATAATATATTTTTTATTTAGATTTTCAAAGTTAAGTTTTGACTAATGATGCATTGATTAAAACTATGCTAGTGAAATATATATAGTTTGTAGAGTGGTTTAGAGGGCAGATAAGTGAAAAACACTGAAGGAATTTGTGAATGCAGTGGAGAAGCAGTGATTCAAACGTGAAAATGCTGATCAATTCTTCTAAAGTATTAATCTGAAATATTTGAATTAACAAAACAATCATACTGATGTGTGATATAGAAGTTTAAGAAAGATAAATTCAAAAGGTGCAGAAAATCAATGGTTTAAAATCACAAACTAGACATTTGCAAATATTTTGGTTGTCTCCAATGCTATTCCTCTCTCTCTTCTGAACTTAGTAAATGACACCTCCATTTATTTTTCAAATGGTACTTGCATTTTGCAGATGGAACCATCCTTTATTTTTTTTTAACTAGCACTGATATAATCGAGCAACAAATCCTGTTACAGTTAATTTCAAAATATATACAAAATCTATTTCTCACCAACATATTTAAGATGCTATCATTTCTCATTTGACAATCATCTTTTGTCTCCCTGCTTCCATTTCTGCTCTTTCTACCACCTGTTTTCCATAGAGCAGCCAGAATGAGCCTTTGTAAATCTAAGTTATATGTTTTTCCTCTCCTCAAACCTCCAATACCTTTCCATCTAAATCAGAATAAAATAGCAAATATCAACATATGGGATCTCAATGAATGTGGGACAACTCTATAGAAGCAAATAGAAACAACTTGAACAGTAATCTGGGTTCCACAAGGCCAGCACTCCCCTGAATGTCTTTGCCCCTTGTTTATTGTTTTTTATCCCTGCCATTCCTTCTTTTTGTTGTTGTTGTTAGGTGCCATCGAGTCATCTCTGACTCATAGTGACTGTATGTACACCAGAACAAAACACTGGCAGGTCCTGTGCCAGCCCCACAATCCTTGGTATACCTGAACCCATTGTGCAGCCACTGTGTCAATCCTTCTTGTTGAGGGCCTTCCCCTTTCTCACTGACCCTCCACTTTTCCAAGTGTGATATCCTTCCTCAGAGCATGGTCCCTTCTGACAACATGTTAAAAGTAGGTGAGATAAAGTCTGGCCATTCTTGCTTCCCGGGACCATGCCAGCTGAACTTTTCCAGGACAGATTTGTTAGTTATTTTAGCAGTTCAAGGTACTTTAATCATTCTTCTCCAACTCAAAAGCATTGACTCTTCTTTCATTTTCCGTATTCATTGTCCACCT
>NW_006922786.1:191132-195765 GCF_000298275.1 Orycteropus afer afer
TTGGGAAAGTCAACTGCGAAGGAACTGTATCAAGTGCTGAGGAGCAAGGATGTCTCCTTGAGGACTAAGGTGCGCCTGACACAAGCCATGATATTTCCAATCACCTACTATGCATGTGAGAGCTGGACAATGAATAAGGAAGACCAAAGAAGAGTTGATGCTTTTGAGTTGTGGTGCTGGAGAAGAATGCAGAATGTACCATGGACTGCTAAAAGAACTAACAGATCTTTCATGGAGGAAGTGCACCTGAAATGCTCCTTGGAAGTGAGAATGGCCAGACTTTGTCCCAACTATTTTGTTCTTGCTGTCAGAAGGGACCATTTCCTGGAGAAGGATGTCATTCTTGGTAGGGTGGAGGGTCAACCAAAGATGGGGAGGCCTTCATTGAAATGGATTGACATGGTGGCTGCGATGATGGGTTCAAGTATTGCAGGGATCATGGAGCTGGTGTGGAATGGGACAGTGTTTTGTTCTGCTGTGCATAGGCTTTCTATGAGTTGGAAATGACTCTACAGCACCCAACAACAAGAAGACAATGCCTAAGATATCAATCTTTATGTGTTCTATTTCATTTTTGACAATTTTCAGTTTTCCTAGTTTCATATTTCGTACAATCCATATTCTAATTATTAATGGATGTTTGCAGCTGTTTTTTCTCATTTTGAGTTGAGCCACATCAGCAAAAGGAGGTCCTGTAAACTCTATTTTATCCACATCATTGTAAGTTCTACTTTGATGAGGCAGATGTTTACCAGTGGTATTTTGAGTGCCTTCTGATCTGAGGGGTCATTTTCCAGCACTGTATCAGACAATGTTTCAGGGCCATTCATAAAGTTGTCCAGTAATATAATATGTTTCACTACTCTTCGTAAGGTTTTCCCTGGCCAATTATTTGAGAAGCGAGTGGCATCTTCCTTCTTTTGAGTCGTTCTCACTCTTGAACATCCACAGAAACCCATTAACCATGGGCAACCTTGCTGGCGTTTGAAACATTGGTGGCACAACCTCTAGCCTCACTGCAACATCCAAGCCACCACAATATGACAAACTGACAACTTCATCTCCCTTAGTTGTTCCAAACCTCTCAGCTCACTTCCTTTCACTTTGTAAATCAGGCAGTCATTTGATCTACTATGCCAGGAATGACAAATTGAAGAGGAATGACATGACATTCATCATCATGTAGAATGTTTGAAGATCTGTCCTGAAGTACAATGCTGTCAGTGATGGGATAATACCCATACTCCTACAAGGAAAGCCAGTTAATACTACTATTATTCAAATTTACACACCAACCACCAACCACCAATGTCATTCCTCCTTGCTATTGCTCAAACAGCTAAGAGTGTTTCTGCTTCAAGAAAGTTGTAAGGCATTTGCCTTTGCCTGGAAAGCTCTTTCCACATGCATGCATATGGCTCGCCTTAACTTTATACATGTTCAGGTATCACCTCAGCAGGGTCTGCTTTCCTGACCATGTCATGCCAAAAGACAAATGCTGGTCAGTCTTATCTCCTGTATTGGTTTGCTAGTGTTACTATAACAAATTGTCTAAAATTTATTGGTTTAAAATGTGCATATATATTATCCTACAGGTCTATAGACTATGCAAAAGGATTTAACTGTGTGGATCATAACAAATTATGGATAACATTGTGAACAGTGGGAATTCCAGAACACTTCACTTGCTCATGCAAAGCCTGTGCATAGATCAAGAGGCTGTCATCTAAACAGAAAAAGGGGATACAGAACAATTTAAATTTATAAAGGAAGTGTGTCAGGGTTGTATCTTTTCACATTACTTATTTATCCATGTGCTGAACAAATAATCTGAGAAACTGGACTATATGAAAAAGAATGCAGCATCATGATTGGAGAAAGATTCAATAACAATTTGTGATATGCATATGATATAACCTTCCTTAATGAATGTGAAGATGACTTGAAGCAGTTACTGATGAAGATCAAAGACTACAGTCTTCAGTATGGATTGCACCTCAACAAAAAGAAAACAAAAGTCCTCACAACTGGACCAATAAGTAACATCATAATAAATAGAGAAAAGATTGAAGTTTTCTGGGATGTCATTTTACTTCAATCCACAATCAACACCCATGGATACAGCAGTCAAGAAATCAGATGACTTATTGCATTGGCAAAACAGTGATATAAGACACCTCTTTAAAGTGATAAAGAGTAAAGATATCACTTTGAAGATTAAGATGTGTGTAACCCAAGCCATGGTACTTTCAATAGCCTCAAATGCATGTGAAAACTGGAGAATGAATAAGAAACATTAAATTCAAATTGATACAATTGAATTGTGGTGTTGAAGAAGAATACTGAAAGTACCATGGACTGTCAAAAGAATGAACAAATCTGTCTTTCAAGATGTACAGCTGGGATGCTGCTTTGAAGAGAGAATGGCCATTGGTGTCATGTCTTTTTGTCATGTAATCAGAATGGACCAGTCCTTGGAGAAGGATATCATGCCTGGTAAAGTAGAGGATCAGCCAAAGTGGAGAAGACCCTCAACAAAACAGATTGACATAGTGGATCCATTTACTGATTCAAACATAGCAAAGATTGTGAGGATGGCACAGGCCTGGCAGTGTTTTCTTCTATTGAACATAAGATCACTATCAATAGAAGCTGAGTAGATGGCACCTAAAAACAACAACATAAGCTAATGAGGCAGGATGAATGTAGGACGTATCTTGAGTCACTGACCTATAAGACTGTAACCCAAGTCACACTCTTACTCAAGTCACACCCTTTCTCAAGTCACATCTTTGCTTGAGTCACACTTATGTTACAAGAGATTAAAGGAGAGAGAAGTGAGCAAAGAGGAGAGGGACATCACTAGCACCAAGAAAGAAGAACCAGAAGTGGAATGTGTCCTTTGGACTTGGGATCCCCTGTGCTGAGAATCTCCTAGGTCCAGGAAAAAATGGATTCCAAGACATGTAAAGATCTCTAATGAATCAGGAAGCAAAAGCTGAAGCAATAAGGTCCTTCCTCCAGAACAAACACAGAGAAAAAAAAAAAAAAAAAAAACTTCCCTTTTGAATACTACAACTCAAGGCTTGAATTTTGGATTTTTTAGCCTCCTAAAAACTGTGAGAATATAAGTTATTGTTTATTAAGGTCTTCCACTTGTGCTATTTTTGTTATAGCAGCAATAGCTAAGTACAAAAATAAAATAAACAACGTTCTCACTATACACGAAATTTGAAAATCAGATTAAAACTCCGCACATGTAGAATGAAATGAAAAGAATCATTACGTATCTTATTCAGTTCTTAGTATCAACAACATCTTTGTTATCCTTCTTTTTCAAATATAAATTTTGAAATGTATTTCCCGTACACCAACAGCAAATGGCAAAAAGGTCCTTTCATTATATTAAGTTATTAAGTTCCCCACTTAGACCATAATATCTTGTAGCACTCTTTTTCTACTCCATCTGAGGAAAATAAATATTCATCATCATGGTCAACATCACACTTAGAAAAACAAGGGAGCAATAGACTTGGGGTGGAGGCAGGAGGAGGGAAAATGTAAGGGGCAAGAAAAATTTCCAATGAATATTTCACATTCAGTAACAGAATACAATGTTTTTTTTTTTTTCTTAGAATTGAAAAGAAAACTCACTATGTTTAACAGTATCAAATAAAAACTTGTGCTAGCTCTATTAATAACCCCCTACATATTTTTCAGCAATTAAAAATGCATTGATCAAAACATACTGTATCTCCCTGAAGCTTTCATTTAGTTATCTTCTGAACCTTTGCAAATCCCTGTGTTTTATTAGAATTTCACAGAATTAAATATGCACTAATCCTAGCAAAGTAATTTCATTATCCCTTTACCAAAAGAACAATTATGTCTATGAAGAACTTGTTTTTTCTCTCCATGCTTATCAAGAATATGAACTTCAATGTTTTTCAGATTTTTTTTCACCTGATAAAGATCAGAAGATGGCTGCATCGAACAGACAACTGTGGTAAATTATAGGAGGAGATGATAAACTCACTAAACAAAATGGATGATATAACATTATTATCTAAGTGATAGGCTGTATTTAATATTGTGCTTGTACAAATTATTTCATGTTTTTTACATAAACTGAGTAAGTCGATGATTAATGATAAAATACATGGTATATGACCTTATTTGTTATGGAAAACTAATTATCATTCCACTTTTCTGTGATTTCATCAAATTTTTGCAGTTAGTTCAAGAATTCACAATTTAAATCAATCAATCAATCAATCAATCTATCTATCTATGTTGTTGTTGTTATTTACCATCAAGTTGGACGCGACTCACAGCGACCCTTCCTTGGGTTTCTGAGGCAGTATCACTATGGAAGTAGATTGCCCAACCTTCCTTCTGATACACACACACACACACACACACACACAGACTAGGAAGAAGGGGGAGGCCATTCACTTCTCAAAGAATTGGCCAGGAAAAACCTTATGAATAGCAGATTAACACTGTTACTGGGCAACTTTATGAAAGATGAGCCCCTTAGGTCAAGAGGCACTCAAAATATGACTTGGAAAGTACTGCCTCATCAGAGTAGAACCAACCTCAATGATATGTTGTTGTTGTTGTTATGTGCCGT
>NW_006922786.1:197230-198178 GCF_000298275.1 Orycteropus afer afer
TGGGCAAAATATTGAATGATGCAGGAAGCATCAAAAAAAGATGGAAGAAATATACAGAGCCACTGTACCAAAAAGAACTGGTCACTCTTCATCCATTTCAGGAGGTGGTATATGTTCAAGAACCAATGATATTGAAGGAAGATGTCGAAGCTGCACTGAAGCTTTTGGCAAAGAACAAGGCTCCAGGAATTGACAGAATACTCATTGAGATGTTTCAACAAATGGATGCCCCACTGGAGGCACTCAGTGGGTTATGGCAGCAGATTTGGAAGACAGCTACCTTGCCAACTGACTGGAAGATATCCATATTTGTACCCATTCCAAAGAAAGGTGTGGAATGTGGATTATCGAACAATAACACTAGTATTGCATGCAAGTAAAATTTTACTGTAATAATTAAAAAATGATTGCAGGAGTACTTTGACAGAGAACTTCCAGAAATGCAAGTTGGATTCAGAAGAGGATGTAGAATGAGGGATATCATTGCTGATGTCACAAGAATCTTGACTGAAAGCAAAGAATACCAAAAAGATGCTTATTTGTGTTTTATTGACTATGCAAAAGTATTTGATTGTGTGGATTGTAACAAATTGTGGATAACATTGAGAAGATTGGGCTTCCAGAACACTTAATTGTACTCAAGATGAACCTGTACATAGACCAGGAGGCTGTCATTCAAACACAAGTGGACACTGCATGGTTTATAATCAAGAAGGGAGTGTGTCAGGACTGTATCATTTCACCATAGTTATTCAATGTATATGATGAACAAATAATCCGAGAAGGTGGACTATATGAAGAAGAATGTGGCATCAAGATCAGAGGAACAATCATTAACAACCTGAGATACGCTAACAACACAACTTTGCTAGCTGAAAGTGAGGATAACTTGAAGTATTTATTGATGAAGATTGAGGAATAGAGTCTGTAGTATGGATTACATCTCAA
>NW_006922786.1:199197-202514 GCF_000298275.1 Orycteropus afer afer
TAAATGTTACAATAATAAATCTCTGTTTACTAAAAAGGCAGATAGATTTTTCATCCAAATATTTGAGGCAGAGCAGATATCATTTTGAATCAAATTTAAAGTTTTAGAAACCCTGTTTTTCATCAGCCTCCTCATTTCATATTGAAAAATTCCAGCCCGGGAAGCAGATACCATTGGATATCTTGTGCATGTCTTCAAATTTCTTTGTAATGTTCATTATTGAGATACAAGGATAAATAGTATAGAATGCTATTCAAAAAGTGATAAAATTTGGTTTTTGAAGGTCTTGTAATAAACAGAAGCACACAGACCCAATTAGCATTTGGTACTTAGGGTAAAGTGGGAAAAATAAAAGGATAGATTCAATCAGCAAGTATTATTAAAAATATGTGCTTGCGACATTAAAATAGGATCCTAGATAAAATATTACCATGGATAGACCAAATTACAAATTGCATTATACACTTTATAGGGAGAGAAACAGAAGCCAGAGATATAGGAACTGTGTCATACAATCAGTAGTTAGGCCACAATGGTTAACTTATATTTATTTCAATAGAGATCTTATGCTCTGTGTACTCTACTACGAACTATTTCCCAAATAACCTTAAACCTTGAGTTTCCCTTAAACAATTTTGCTGTCACATTGGGGTGGTGTGAGTAAAGCATATGATTAATAATGTGAGAAAGTCAACTTAATCTGAAAAGTGATGTTAAATTATGTTTTAAATAACAGTGAGTGTAATAGAGTCATTAAATAATTCTTTATTTGCAAAAGTCCCTATAAGGTAAAGGAATAAACAAGCAAAAATATGGGTGTATTTATATTCAAGATCTAAAGAGACTTTTTATTAACTACTACTACTAAAAAACAGTAGCTCTGGTAGTGTAGTGCCTAAGGCACTTGACTGCTAACCAGAAGGCTGGCGGTTCAAACCCACCAACCACTCTTTGGAAGGAAGATGGGGCAATCTATTTCCACAGTGCTACTTCCTTGGAAACCCAAGGAGGGGTCGCTATGAGTCAGGTCCTACTCTGAGGCACATAACAACAACAACAACAATAACTAAAAAACAAAGGAGTTCCAGTGGTATAGTGCCTAAGGCATTTGACTGCTATCCAGAAGCCCAACAAAGATGGTCAAAAACCATAAACAAAAATATATTAAAAAGAGATTATATAAATGTCTAATAAGCAACTGAATGAATATTCAGTATCATTAGTTGTCATGGATGGAATTGTGTCCCCAAAAATAGGTGTTGAAATTCTGGTCCTGTCCCTATAAATAAGGAGCTCTGTAGTGTAGTGGGTTCGACATCTCACTGCTGCCCAGAAGGCTGGCCGTTCCAACTCACCAGCTGCTCTGCTGGAGGAAGATGAGGCAACCTACTTCCATAAAAATGTACAGCCTCGGAAGCCCAATGGGGGTAACCATGGGTCAGAATCAGCTAGATGGGAGTGGGTTTTGGTTTTCTTGGTACCTATAAATAAAACCTTGTTTGAAAATAGGGTTTTTCTATGGTTATGTTAATGAGGTTACATGGAGATAGGGCGGGCCCTAACCCTAATCACTTCTGAGTTATAAAAGGAGAAGCATAGAAACAGGGATACATCCAAGAGAAAGTGGAAAACAGACACCTGAGACAAACGCATCTACAAAGTCAGGAACATCTTGGTTTTCTGACAGCTACTAGAAACTAAAATAGTTAAGGCAAACCTCTCTCCTACAAGCACTCTCTGAATTAGGACTTTTGTACTGTCAGAAAATAAATTTCTTTAAAGCCACCCACTTGTGGTATTTCAGTTATGGCAGTGCTAAGTAATTAAGACATTGTACAGTAAGGATATGCGAATTAAACTATCTCACATCCAATGGAACTGATAAAATTAAAATACTATTAGAATGTGGAGCTCCTGGAACTGGGAGTGCAAAATGGTGTAAAAACTTTCGGAAAGTGTTTGTCAATATGTTAAAATTAAATGTATGCCTAACCTAAGGTGTAGAAGATGTGATTCTAGGTATTTACACAACAACAAAAAGCATATACAGATAGTCCCTGCTTTTTGAAAGTTCACTTTTACAAAAGATGTACATTAGTACTTGTTTCTGCTAACAGAAGGATGAAGGGGATTTTACATTTCACAAAAAAAGGAAAAACTCTAAACTGGCATTTGGTGTTTGTTTTGCAGAGAGTCCTTAAAGAGTGGCATCAGCAAACTTTTTCCTCAAAAACTACACTGCACTGTACGTATATTACTTTTACTTTATACAGACTATTTCTCAGATCATTGTGTATCTATTATATCATTCTTGCTTTTACCATATGTTATTGTTACTTTAGGTTTTATGTGTTACTTGGTATAATTTAGTTGGTTATTTTTGGGGTCTGGGAACATGCACAAACTTTTCTTTATAAATGAATGATAAATACTTCTTCACTTTAGGCCATTTTGACTAACAAAATTTTCATTGGAATGATCCACTTTCAGATAGTGGG
This sequence comes from Orycteropus afer afer, assembly GCF_000298275.1. NCBI lineage: Eukaryota > Metazoa > Chordata > Mammalia > Tubulidentata > Orycteropodidae > Orycteropus > Orycteropus afer. The sequence goes on from NW_006922786.1 coordinate 201,696, forward strand.
AAAACCTGTCCCCATCAAAATGACTTGTGCATGAGGTTTATTATCATATTTGTTATTTATTTTTCATAGCAGCTTTATTCATAATTGAAAAAAAAACTCATAACAAAAGTTTATCAGCAAGGTAATGGATACACCAACTGGGTTATATTCATACCCATTATTCATACAATGGAGTAGTCTTCTGCAATCAAAGAAACCAGTCTCTGAAACATGCAAAACAAAGAGGAATTTCAGAACATTATGTAGAAGAAAAGAAGCCAGGAACAATGATTACCTACTGCATGATTTTATTTATGTTGCTGTTCGATATTCTAAAGTCAGTTCCAACTCCTAGTGATACTGTGTACAAAACATCAAACACTACTTGCTGTCCTGTAAATAATGCAACCAGAATGCTCCTTGGGAGTGAAATTGCCCAGACTTCTCCCACGTACTTTGGTCATATCAAAAAGGGACCCTTCGCTGGAGAAGGATATCATGCTTAGGAGCTCTGGTAGCATAGTGGCTGAGGCACTTGACTGGTAACCAGAAGGCTGGTGGTTCAAACCTACCAGCACTCCTCGGAAGGAAGATGGGGCAATCTACTTCCATAGTGATACTGCCTTGGAAACCCAAGGAGGGGTTGCTATGAGTCGGGGCCGACTCGATGGCACATAACAACAACAAAAACAACAAAGTGGAGGGTCAGCGACAAAGCGGAAGTGAATATAACATCACAATTCTAGCTAGGCTTGAGGCCATTGTTTCAGCCACTGAGTCAATCATCTCATTGACAGTCCGCCTTCTGTTCACTGACCCTGTCCTTTACCAAGCATGAAA
>NW_006922786.1:202964-206210 GCF_000298275.1 Orycteropus afer afer
TTTTGCTGACCATCCACTTTACTAAGCATGATATCCTTCTCCAGCGAAGAGTCCCTTTTGATATGACCAAAGTAGCTGAGAGGAAGTCTGGGCAATTTCGCTCCCAAGGAGCTTTCTGGTTGCACTACTTACAGGATAGATTTGTTTGTTCTTCTGGCAGCCTATGATATTTTCAGTATTCTTTGCCAACACCACAATTTAAAGTCATCAATTCTTCTTCAATCTTCCTTATTCATTGTCCAGCTTTCATAGTCATATGAGGCAATTGAAAATACCATGGCTTGGGTCAGGCATGCCTTAGTGTTCAAAGTGATGTAATTGCTTCTCAAAATTTTAAAGAGATCTTTTGCAGCAGATCTTCCCAGAGCAATACCACATCTGGTTTCATGACTACTGCTTCCATAGATATAGACTCTGGATCCAAGTAAAATGAAATCTCTGACAACTTCAATCTTTTCTCCATTTATATTATGTAGAAATATACATATATTGCTTATTGATCCTTGTAATTTTCCTTTTTTTATGTTGAGGTGTAATCAGTAGTCAAGACCGTAATCTTTGATCTTCAACAATAAGTACTTCAAGTCATTTTCATTTTCAGCAAACAAGGTTGTGTCCTCTGTGTAGCACAGGATGTTAATGAGTCTGGCTCCAGTTCTGATGTTGTGTTCTTCATTCTATCCAGCTTCTTAGAATATTTGCTCAGCATGAAGATTGAATAAGTATGATGGAAGGATAAAACCATGATGTGCACTTTTCCTGATTTTAAGCCATTCAATATCCCCTTGTTCTGTTCAAATGACAGTCTCTTGGACAGGTTCCTCCTAATCACAATTAGGTGCCCTGGAATTCCCATTCTTTTTAATGTTACCCATAATTTGTTGTGATCCACACAGTTGAATGTTTTTTTGCATAGTCAATAAAACACAGGTAGACATCTTTCTGTATTCATTGCTTTCAGGTAGGATACATTTGACTTCAGCAATGATATCCTTCCTTCCAGAACCTCTTCTGAATCCAGCTTCCATTTCTGGAAGTTCCCTGTCAAAATACTGCTGCAATCATTTTTGAATTGTATTCAGCAGAATTTTACTTGCACGTGATATTAATTATATAGTTTGATTTCCACATTATGTGGGATTATTTTTCATTGGAATGGGTACAAATATTGATCTCTTCCCGTTGGTTAACCAGATAGCTGTCTTCCAAATTTATTGGGATAAATGAATAAGAACCTCCAGCACTTCATGTGTTTGTTGAAACATCTCACTGGGTATTTCAACAATTCCTGCAGCTTTCTTTTTTGCCAGTTCCTTCAGTATAATTTGGACTTCTTCTTTCAATACCATGGGTTTTTGATTGTACACTACCTCCAAATATAGTTGGATATCAACCAATTCTTTTTTGTGATGTGACTGTATGTATTCCCTCCATCTTCTTTTGATGCTTCCTCCATCATTCAGTATTTAGCCCACAAAATCCTTCAATATTGCAGCTCGAGGCTTGAATTTTTTCTTCAGTTCTTTCAGCTTGAGAAATACTGAACCCTTTCTTTTGGTTTTCTAACTCCAGGCCTTTGCACATTTCATTAGGATACTTTACTTTGTCTTCTTGAGCTGCCCTTTAAAATCCTATGTTCAGCTCTTTTATTTCATCAGCTTTTTCATTTGCTTTAGCTACTCCAAGTTCAAAAGCAAATTTCAGACTCTCTTCTAACATCCATGTTGGACTTTTCTTCCTTGCCTGTCTTTTTAATGACCTTTTATTTTCTTAATATATGAAGTTCATGATGTCATCCCACAACTCATCTGGTTTTCAGTCATTAGTATTCATTGTGTGAAATCTATTCTTCAGATGGTCTCCAAATTCAGGTGGAATATACTCAATGTTATATTTTGGCCTTTGTGGATTTATTTTCATTTTCCTTAGCTTCAAGTTGAACTTGCATATGAGCAATTGGTGGTCTGTTCAAAAGTCAGCTCCTGGCCTTATTTTAACTGATGATATTAAGCTTCTCTATCTCCTTTTCCACAAATTTACTTGATCTGATATCTATGTCTTCTATCTGGCCAGGTCTTCATGTATAACTGCCAATTATATTGTTGAAAAAAGCCTGATGCAATATGTCCTTTGATTTCTTAACTGCTGCTGCCATGGGCATTGATTGTGGATCCAAAGAAAATTGAATACCTGACAACTTCATACTTTTCTCCATTTATCATGATGTTGCTTATTGGTCCAGTTGTGATGACTTTTGCTTTCTTTAGGTTGATGTGTAACTCGTATTAAAGGCTGTCACCTTTGATCTTCATCAGTAAGTGCTTCAAGTCCTCTTAGCATTCAGCAAGAAAGTTTGTGCCATCTGCAAATTGCAGGATGTTGATGAGTCTTCCCCCAATCTGGATGCTGCAATGTCCTTCATGTAGTCTACTTTATTAAATGATATGCTCATTATACAGACTGAATAAGTATGGTAAAAGGATACAACCCTGACACACACCTTTCCTGATTTTAATCCATGAAGTATCCTTTTGTTTTATTGGAGCAACTGTTTCTTGTTCTATGTACGGTTTCCTCATGAGCACAGTTAAGTGTTCTGAAATTCCTATTCTTCGCAATGTTATACATAATTTGTTATCATCCACACAGTCAAATGTCTTTGTCACAGGTCAACATACCTCTGGTATTCTTTTCTTTCAGCCAAGATCCATCTGATATCAGCAATGATATCCCTCTTTCCACATCCTCTTCTGAATCCAGCTTGAGTATCTGCCAGTTCCTTATTGATATACTGCTGCTGCTGTTCTTAATTATTCCCAGCAAACCTTTACTTGTGTGTAATATTAATGATATTGTTTGATAATTTCCACAATCTGTTCCATCACCTTTCATTGGAATGGGCACAGATATGTATCTCTTCCAATCAATTGGCTAAGTACTTAGCTTCCAAATTTGTTGGCATGGACAAGTGAGTGCTTCAATGTTGAACCTTTTTGTTGAAGCATCTCAATGGGTATTCCGTCAATTTGTGGGGCTTTCTTTTGTGCCAGCACCATCAGTGAGGCTTGGACTTCTTCCTTCAATACAATCTGTTCTTGATCATATACTACCTATTGAAATGGTTGAAAACTGACCAATTCTTTTTGGTACAGCAAGTTTTTGTATTCCTTCCATCTCCTTTTAAGGCTTTTTGTGCAGTTCATTGTTTTACCTATAGAATCCTTCAGTATTGTAAGTCGAAGCTTG
>NW_006922786.1:206510-209978 GCF_000298275.1 Orycteropus afer afer
AATAATTTATGACAATTTATTTGATTCTTTTTAAATAAGTTAGTGATAGTTTACTGTTTTTAAATTTCTCAAAAAGTGACATGTTCACTTTTTTTAAATAAATTATACATTCACAAAGTTGTAACTTACGTTCCTAGTGCATCATAACTGAAATATCACAAATGTATGACCCTAAAGAATAAAGATTTATTTTTTAAAACAGTTCTAGAGGAAGCAAGTCCAAGTCAGAGATTCATCCATGGTGACTCCTTCCCTGTAGATAGTTCTGGGCAATATTTTTCTTGTAGATAATTCTCACATGTGTCCTCTGCCCCATCTCTGCATTGTGTTTTTGAATTCTCTCTAATCTGCTATTTTCATAACTCAGAAATAATTAGATTTAGAACTCTTCATTATAGTATGATTTCATTAAAATAAGAAAGAAAACCAACCCTATTTCTAAACAAGAATACATCCACAGGTACAGGGTTATTATTCCAACATACCATTTTGGGAAACACAATTTAATGCATAGGAAGATGACATGTAAATTCCCTAGATAAGTGTATGTTTTAAGTTTTTCCCTACGACTCTATAGTATATAGCAAGAGAGCATGGGATATGCAAGCAACTTTCTTTGAAAACAGAGAGAAAATAAATCTTTCATTCATGTTGAAAAACTGAAGGCATAATGGAAGAGGTATTGTAAGTTTTTAATTCACAAGACTAGTGGCTGCTGTATTCCAGAGGAAGAGATATCAAAGTATATCCAATAGGAAAAAGAAGGGATTAAAAAATGAACTGTAGAACTGGGGGCAGCAAAAGGACAGAAGGTCTATAAAGACAACCATAATGTACAGAACGCAGTACAATTTATAGATTAGTAAGAACTTACCTGAGTGACATGGTTATGTCCCTCAGGCAAAGCACTCCTTATGGAGGGCAGATGGCATGCTATTTCCCTGGTGTCAGAATACAGGAATGTATGTTTTTCTCAGTTTATTTTAAATAAACATTTCTCACTCTATTGAAATGTTACACTATCCACTGCGGAAAGCAGAAGGGATGATGATGCAGCACAAAAATGTGAAGCAGTAATGAAAAACCAGGGCAGCAGGTGCACTTGGCTACAGAGTGAAAAAGCACAGTGTGGCGGAGACAGCAGGCGATTAGAAGAAATGCACGAGCATTTCATAGAGAGGAAAAGTTGGTAACGAATAGGTTTTAGAAGAGAATACATTGATATGATTTTAGATTGGGTGCTGTGAGCAGAAGTAGCATTTATGTAGGGTAGAAAGTTAAATGCATGCCTTAAAAATAAGGTAAATAGAAGGACAGCATAATGGAATTTAGAATCCTTTATAATTATGTTATTATAGAAAAAGTTATAGTTATTGTTATATCCATGCAGGAATCAGAGAAACAGTGGCCCATCACATAAGCCACATCTGGCTGAAGTCCTATTTGGTATTCCTTGTGAGATGCATTTTTAAATGATTGTTAAACACACACACACACACAGAGGGAGACAGAGAGACAGAGAGAGAAGAATGTACAATAGAAATTGAATGCGACTGCAAAGTCTAAAGCCATTATTATCTGACACTTCAGTGAAAACTGTTGAGTCTCCACTGGACTGGTCGTTTACTGAATATTTAATGAATTAATTCATATTTTACTCACTTTTTTGACTCATTAGTAAATATTTTACTGTCTACTATGTGACAGTCTGTCTTATGCTGAAGTTAAATGAGGAAGATGCATCTGTCCCCCTTGAGGTAATGAGTCAGTGAGAAGAAGATAGGTTAGGAACTAATTGTCAACAAATAATTATAAAACAAGTAATCGTTATAATGGCAAGTTCTGGACAGGAGCATGAGAAATGAATCATATATTGTAAACAGAAGCATAAAAGCATGAAGCATCTACCAAGAAGATTTTCCCTAATTTGGGAAACCATTGATCATTTTCATGAGGAAGTGATTGCTAAACTGGGGGCTGCTGGATAAGCATAAGTTAGTCAGGTTGAAGACTGGAAAGGAGGGAGAAGATTCACATAGAGAAAACACTATGTGTAAAACGTTTCAGGCATTAAGGAATTTTGATCTTTGAGAAAAAAAATGAGGACAATCTAGTGGAACACAGAGGATGACAAAAAGGAAAGAGAATGATAGGAGAGGTAACTAGAGAAGAAAGCTAAAGTGATAACTGCTAACTTTAACCGCGCTTTCCGCGTCCACACCAAAGATTGGCTGGCAACTCAATCTTACAACAGTAGGGGTTGGTTCAGGAAGGAACACTGACACAATCGTATTTCTTCTTGGGACATTTGCCAGAGATATCAGGAAACACTCTTCTGTCGTGGAAACTCAAGCTGTAACGAGCATGTAAACATGTTGCTGCCCCTAAACATCTCGAGTCCATCTGCAAAACTCTGCCTGAGAATAAAGTCAGTAGATAGAAAAGCAGAACAGAGAAAGAGGAGAAAAAAAAAGTCAGATTCTTGAGGACGTAAGCTGAGCACCTATTCAGCCATGTGAGAAGAATCTATCATTGAGTTTTGATCATTTGGTGAAACAATAATTTAGTTGCTTGCTTAATCTTTTTGTTGAATTCTTGTCACTTATGACTAGAAGACTTCTTAATGTTTTGTATTTTATAAACCTAGGGTGGTGATAATATTACTCCATACTCCCTGCTGCTGTCTCTAATTTTCTCATATTGAAGTAAATGGGGGAAAATGAAAGAAAGAGGAAACCTTTACAGAAGATTTTCTTTTTTGCCCCTAGAATGTTGTTGTTCATCTATGATGTAAAAAGAAGGAAAAATACTTTCGTGTTTACCATGGCAAGAAGGAAAAAAAAAAAAAAAAAACAAACCTTAGGTATAATTGTTGACTCGATACGATTTATTAAGTACCTATTAAGCACCTGTCAGTTTTCTGGGTGCCAAACATATAGATGTCATCCCACAACACCAATGACCAAAGACAAGACAAATTGTTGGATAAAATCAAGAATATCATATATGAAGTAAGCAAAAGTTTATTAAAAAGACAAGAAAGGAAAATAAGACCAAATTGGATGTCAGAAGAGAATCTGAAACTTGCTCTTGAATATAGAGAAGGAAAAGTGAATGAAAGAAATGATTAAATAAAAGAGTTGAACAGAAGCTTTCAAAAAGTGTCTTGAGAAGATGAGGTATTATAATAAAGACCTGGAATTAGAAAACCAAAAGGAAAGAACTTGCTTGGCATTTCTCAAGCTGAAAGAACAGAAGAAAAAATTTAAGCCTTGAACTGAAATATTGAAGGATTCGATGGACAAAACAAACAAATCTGTCCTGGAAGAAATAGTCAGAATGTTCCTTTGAAGAGAGAATGGATAGACTTTGTCTCACCTGCTTCATTCATGCTGTCAGAAGGGACCAGTCCCTGAAGAAGGATATCATGGTTGGTAAAGTGGAGGGAGGAGCTCTTGTAGCATAGTG
>NW_006922786.1:211743-212566 GCF_000298275.1 Orycteropus afer afer
TGCTGTGCTCAAAAATAACACAAAATTGCGTTTCTCAAATCTGTGAATATTGAAATACTTAAATATATTGATCAAATTATTTCTAAGAAAAAAAATATGTATAGAGACTAGTAAGGTGAATCATTGATTGATACCAAAGGACTTGCTAGCCAATCTCGCACTAGTAGCTTTCTTCGTCAGGAGTAATCCTTGCTCTAGTTCAAGTGTAGAGGATTTTGTCTAAAAGTACTAAAATGTCTTTGAGAAAATAAACAGATTAAAGAGATATTTAAGAGTTTTAATGGACTATATTTTATAATTTGATCATTGTGAAAAGCAAGAGATAAAAGTTTATTCCAAGCTTTCTCACACTTTCAAGAAAAAAAAAAAAAAAGAATTCACTGCCTTCAAGTTGATTTGACTCCTAGAGACACCTTCGATTTCTGAGGCAGTATCTCTACAGAAGTAGATTGCCTGATCTTCCTTCTGAGGCGTGGCTGGTAGGTTTGAACTTCCAGGCTTCTGGTTAGCAGTCAAATGTCTTAGGCACTACACCACCAGAGTTAAGAATTTCTGCGTCTGCTTTAACAAAAGGTCACTTTGATATAGATTAAATCTGAGTTACTGGATTGGAATAGAGTTCTGAAACCCACTGCCATGAAGTCAATTATGACTCCTGCAACCCTATAGGATAGAGTAGGACTATCTCAAAGAGTTCCCAAGGGTATAAATCTTTATGGAAGCAGACTGCCTCGTCTTTCTCCCAAGGGTTAGTTGGTGAGTTCCGACTGCTGGCATTTTGGTATGCAGCTAAAGGTCTTATCTCTTGCATCATTGGAACTAG
>NW_006922786.1:213151-214163 GCF_000298275.1 Orycteropus afer afer
CCTTACAGAAGTAAATCTCCATCTTCCTTCTGTGGAGCAGCAGGTGGATTTGAACTGCTGACCTTCCAACTAGCATCCAAGAGCCTTATCCACTATACCATCAGAGCTCATAACTCTGATGGCCTAGTGCCTAAGGCATTTGATTGCTAACCAGAAGGCTGGCAGGTGAAACTCACCAGCCACTTCTTGGAAGGAAGACTGGGCAATCTACTTTCAGAGATACTGCCTTGGAAACCCAAGGAGGGGTCCCCATGAGTAGGGACCACCTCAACGGCAGTGAGTTTGGTTTTGGTGTTTTGATCACTTTCATAAGTATTACAGCCAAGATAACCTTATAAAAACTCTTCTATTCTATCATATATGGTCATTATGAATGAAAATAGACTGGATGCCACCCACCTAACCACAACAACACTAACCTGAATATTGGCAGTTCAAAGCCACACATAGCACTGAAGAAGACAGGCCTGACTAAATACTTCCATAAAAATTACAGCACTGAAAACCCTATAAAGCAGTTCTGCTCTGTAACGCATGAGGTCAAGATGAATTGGAATCAACTGGTTCAGAGCAGTTGTGTGTTTGTGTATCTGTGCCTTTATTCTCTGCTCTTACTCATACCCTCAATAGTTTTTCAGCCTCTATAATAAAGGTTCATTACATTATTCCTAGTACTGAAAACCACCCTTAATGCGCCTTGTAGGGAACAGAGGCATTTTAATATTATTATTATTATTATTTTAAATAAATGAGCAAGCTATACACCAACAAGTAGAAAATTTGAAAATAATACCATTTATAATTGTCCTTAAAATGATAAGATACCTAGGAATGACCTGACTAGAGATGTAACATACTTCTACAATGAAAGACATAAATTTTACTACAACAGACTAAAATAGAACTACATAAATGGTTCATGGATTGCAAGACTTACCCTTACTCCCCAAAGCAATCTATAGATACAATGCAATCCCAACTGAAATTCCAGCAGCATTCTTTAATGAAATGG